>NC_088883.1:21782739-21952810 GCF_032884065.1 Artemia franciscana | reverse complement strand
ATGACTATTGAGATTTTTGTATGTTGTTCTAACTATTTTGTGTTTAAGTATTATGTAATTATTTTATATTTTGTATTAAATATTTTTGTCAAACTCTTGATTATATCAAGAGTTTAACTAGCCTTTGTAGCAGCAGCCCGAGTCTGGAGGTTAAATATCAATTCTTAATCAACTAGTACACCCAGGTCTCATTCAACAGGGCTACCTTGTTCCATCTTTTAACTCCTTTTTTGTCTTGGGTTACTTGTACCAAAGCGGATTGCTTTGCATTTCTTGAAATTAAACTCCAGCTTCCAAATCTTTGTCCAATAAGCAGAAAAGTTCAATTCTGCTTATGTGACTTTAAATTTTGCTATTATTCTATCTTATCTGGTGTTTTTACAGAACTAATTACTCTTGAATTGTCTGCATAAAGGCTTATTTCATTCTAATGTTTGGGATTCCATTTTTAATGAATATACTGAATAGAGTTTAGCCCAGGACTGTGCCTTGGGGCACATCTCTTCTCACTTTAACAACATCAAAAATATATGTTTGTTTGTTTTCAAAAGCTTTGCTCATTTTCAAAAAGTCTGGGTTCAAAAGCTTATAAGCCATTATCATATCAGCTCTCTTGCTGATATCATCTTTACACAAGTGTTGGAAGCTGTTGCTTATTCAGTTGAGATAGGTAGTTGAGATTCTTGCATCTGTTGAATTATGTCTGTAATTGTTCTATTACTTCCGAGTTATTTTAATGCATTATACAAAAGTAAATAGAGGTATAATTGTTGTAATAGAGATGAAATGCTTCGAACTTTATAGGTTGAAGTAAGATAAAACTTATTGATTTTGCTGGATTCAAGTATTCATAACAATGGATGACCTCAGTCAGCAAGTTGCCATTGCCTTTTTCTTGAGGGAAAAAAATCAATAAGGGTTAGCATTCCAAGTCTATTTCAAGGAAAGAACATGTATCAGGCAGGTGTGCTTTTTGAGATTGTCATCTCTGTCATCAAGCAACATGCACTCATTAATTGAAACAAAACAGAAGACTGAATAAAGTTATTAGCAAATTCTACCAAGGTTTAGTCAGACTCAATAGTCAGTCAATAAAGGGGAAAAATACTGAGACCAAAATATAAGAGTTTTGCAGCCATAGCTGCTAATTATGGGTTGAAGTCACTTTGGAAAGAAGCACAACTGCATTCTTTTCAAACAAGGTTGTGTCACTGTGGAACTCCCATTGACAGCAGTGCTACTTCTGCATCTGCCAGCACACTCAAGAAAGGTAAAGACACTAATTGGTGTGATAAATCATGGAAACTAAACTTGAAAGCCCCAGTATAAGTGGTAAGAGTATAGTAAAAGCATTAGATTAATAGTAGGCTGATGTTTAAAACACGTTCCTTCATGTCAAATGACAATGAGCTATTTCTATGTTTTGTTTCATTTTTTATTGGGTTGAAATCATAACTAACATCATTGTCCTGTTGCTTGCAAGTCCAGTTAATGGTAATTTGAGATATCCAAGGTGCAATTATTCACCTCATTAGAGGCCATTGTATTGTGAGGTGCATAAATCTTATCAGAGAGGGCAGGCAAAACAGAAGAATCTTTATTACAAAAACCTGATCCATAAAAAAAATCTCTATTACATAAACCAGATCAGATCAATCAAAAAAGCGAAATTTTATTCAGGGATATTTTTTCGTAGGGGGATTGAGGGGAGGGGGTGCAAAATTGTTTCTTAACATAGCAAAAATTTGTTTATATGCAATTTGTTATGTTTTTACAAGTCAGACAGAAATTTCGGGAAGAGTGGGTTCAGACCCTTTAGCTCTTACAGGTACTTTTAATTTTCTACCTCTGTATCTTCCCTTCATGTCTGGCTTGATAATGTTAAAAAAGTTGAGGTAAATTTACAGTGCCATTCCTTTTCTAAACAAAAGCAATAGAACAACCAATTCCATTTAATGTTTCTATGAAACTCATTTTAAATAGGACTTGGTTTAATTGGTTTCAAAATTTTTTTCCATTCATTTTTGGAATGTATGCTTTAAAAAAAAAATTACAGAAAGTCTCAGGTTTAATTGTACAGTAAAGAAAAAAGATGCATAGTAAATCTGCTATTCAGCAAAATGGTAGATTATTTAGGAAATAGTTAAAATTATGGATATTTTAATTACATTTTAAATTGTACTTTAATTGAGTTGATGAAAGTTATGCAGAATTTCTGTTGAAACTAACAAATATTTTATGTATTTATAAAACATCATTTCACTGAAACTTACATGACATGCCACATGAATGAGTTACTTGTTTGTTGAGTGTACAGTAAATTCAATCTTATTTCCATGGTCTGTCGTTCTAATGTGTATCCAATTCTGATGAGGGTGATGTTGTAATTGGAGCAGTTACCTTGTCTTCACCTAGGCTAGTCCACTCCAGTCATTAATTACTTATTTAGCTAAACAGTTTGTGTATTTCCCAGTATTAACTGTGTCTTTAAACAGTTTTTTGATGTCTTCTCGTTTGATGAGTCACAGAATCTGTGTTAAAAAGACTATTATCTGATCCAGTAAAATATTTGCAAATCAACATGTCTCCATGGTTACCTTGAGTTGACATTTTCAATATTTCAGTAATTTTTTTTTTCAAGTTGCCTTCATAGAATCAGACTTGCCTTCATAGAATCTAAAACCTTAAAAAGATGGACCTTAGAAAGCTGCTTCGAATCAGCTTCTTACCCTTAATTTTGGCTGTAGATTAGGTTTCCAAATGTTTGATTCATGTAGAACAACAACTTTTGGTCCTAATGGAAAGTGGCTGATCTGTAAGCCCTCTTTACTGTCTTAAGGATTTAAATATGGGATCACAAGGCTGCTAAATCACAAACTTCGGGATTTGTTGACCCCATAGAAAAATTCTTCTTTGCCATTCAAGATAGTACAATTTGATATATATTCCCCCTTTACTTTTCTTTCGTTCATCCAACTAGATGGTGTACCTTTCCAATAAAAGCTACAATGTGGTTATTAACAGAATACAAATGAATAATACAGAACAAAAATATTCAAGGGTGTATTCATAAGCACAAAATCCATCCTGATTATCATTATTTAATGTTTGTTTATTAATATTTACTGTCTCATCTGACCCTTTGAAACCGCCGAGAAATCTCCATTCCGACTAAAAGTCGAATTTGTACGGCCATGGTCCAAACCATCCTACTCTATGGATGCAAAACTTGGTCCTTGAAGCTTCAACACAAGAGAGCATTAGCTGCCTTTCAACATGGATGCTTACGCCAAATACTTAGAATTTGCCGGCAATATTGTATTTCTGACTCTGATATTCGCCAACTCTGTAAGATTAGAAGAGATTTTGCTACCACTGTCAAAAAGTGCCGCTTAGAATGGCTGGGCCATGTCCTGCAGAGACCACCAGAATACCGGCCCCATCGAATCCTTCTAGTTGAGCCCTATGACTCTTGGAAGAGACATCAGGGATTGCGAAAGAAGAACTAGTGGACCCTGATCAAGTCTGACCTGGATCCCATTGGTAGCTTTAAAAAATTTGGACTTAGATGGTCGGCCCAGTGGCCCCTGTTTGCAGAGCAATTGACAACAGGTCGTGAAACCTGGTCCAAACAGGTTACAAGTTCCCTGGTTGGTGGGCGAGGCGGAAACGCCTGACTCCCACCACAAGTACAAGTATCTCATCCTAAGACGGTTAGGATTTACAATGGGAAGTTAATAAACATTTGATGTTCCAGTTTTTTTTTGTGCTTGGGGGTATTGAACCAAGTGATAACCTTAGACAGGTGGTCAATATACCCTCTACAAAATTGTTTGCTCCCGTCATGACTCCCTGTGAGGTGACTGACTCTTCTAAAGCTGAATATAAGGAGTTTGCCCACAAAGATTTTTGACAGTTGAGATGCAAGTTAGTGATGATATGCCATTTAGTGATGATATGCCATTTAGTGATGATATGCCATTTAGTGATGATATGCCATTTAGTGATGATATGCCATTTAGTGATAATAGGGGCAAAGAACGTGTGCTGTATCCCATAGTGTGAGCTATGGTTTGTCACTCAATCCTTGTCATTGGCTTTGAAGCTGTCAACAGCTGGTGAAGTCACAGTTATCTTGCTTACACTGTTCCACAGGCCTATGATACAATTGTGGAAAAAATAATTTATTTTTCTTGTTTGGCATTCTTGTGGAGCAGCTTTGCTTAATGACCTCTGGTACTCGATGACTCTGCAGACTGGGACAGGTTTTGTCATCAGACTTGAGCAGCTTGTAGGCAGTGGCTTCCATTGGGGGGGCATGTGTCCCCGTCCCAGATTTTCCCCCACCCTAGATTCTGAAAGTATCTTTTTGTGGTATTTCAATGGTAAATTCTCTTTTTGGTATTTTTATTGAATAAAACAGGACAAATTTGCACCCCCTAGATTTTGAGAAATACATTTTGTCCCCTTCCCCATAAATATTTGTGATTTAACACCACTGCTTATAGGTTATTACCGTTTCACCTCATCATTGATGAAATGTTAAAGTTAGTAGCTTGAGGGTCTACAATTGGCATACATACTCATTATCTTTGAACCATTTGACGCATTTTGTTGTCTGTCTCTGGACAGATACAAACCTTAACTGGCCCGTTATATTAAGCGTTGTTTTGTTATACATTCTAAATCCTAATCTTTTTCTCACAAGGCTCTTGTAAAGTTTACTTATAATTGTAGGAGACTGACTCAAAATTATGCATTTGATAATACCAACATTTTGGTTTGCCTTAGCTGCTGCAGCCTGGGTGCTGTGATTGAATTTAAGATTTTATTTGTTTTTGAAAGAAAATATTTTGGTAATGGAGTAAGATAATAATTATAGATCTTAAGTACTTATAGATTGTAGTCTAACTTGAGTTTGAAACTGGTCCCTACTTCCTTGTCAGATTGAACTTCCCACTTCAAAGCAGAATCGTGGTTTGAAGAAAACGAAACTTGGCAGAAATTATATATAAAACTATTATCTCTGCAAAATTGTTTGTAATACTTCGCTTCAGTTCCTATGCTGTATGGCTTGACTTGAGGTTGAGGAAAAAACTTGAGTTTTTGCCAAATGCAATCAAATGCAGTTTTCCAATTTAATGCTATATTCATTTAATTAATGCTAATTTCAATTTAGTTTATATAAATAATAATAATTTATATTTATATATTATATTAATAATTATATTTATATAATATATATTTATATTAATAAATATTATATTAATATTTAATTTATATTGATAATTATATTAATTATATTTATGTTAATATATTTAATATATATTAATATTTATATTAATTTTATATATTTATATTAATAATTTATATTAAATATATTAATAATATTATAATATTAACGCTAATTCATTCAATTAATGCTATATTCATTGATCTAGACTAAGGTCCATACTTTCCCAAAAATCTTTAAATAATCCTCTCTGAAATCAACTATAAAACTCCACTTCATTTCCTACACTGTATACTCTGAGTCAAGGTCAAGCAAAAGACCTGTTTTTTGGCCTTAGGGAATCATCAAATGCAGCTTTCCAATGTAACGTTATATTCATCACCTAGTCTAAGGTACACATTTTCTAGGGTAACAGCAGAGGCCAAACCCTTATAACTCTTTCACAATAAACTTAAGTTTGAGAGAAAAAAAGAAAGAAAAAAAAAGTATTTATTGTTCCTGTAGTGCAGATAGCCCATTGTTTACAAAGATAATGTATTATCTGAAATGCAATTTTCCTTCATACACTAGCTCAAGGGCTTAAAAATGCTGAGTAATTTATTTTACTGATTGTATTTCATGTTTTCAGCAAACTCCTCCATTCTACAGTTTAAGGGCTCAAAGATTCTTTGATAAGGACTTTAAAAAATGTGTTTTTGTAGGCTTCTGTAGATTGGTCCTAACAGTCATGCGATACAACAGTCAACTTTGAAAAGTTCTAAAACTACTATTATTTCGCAAAATCATGAAATTTGAGAAAGAGGTGTTTGCCTAAAACTGAACACTAAGCAAAAACAAACTAAAAAAACATAAAAATCAGAGATGACTCATATTTCATTGGTAGAACAGTAAAAATGGAATGATCAGTCAATCAATAGTTGTTACTGTTGAAATTTCAGACATAATTGCAAATCATTTTTGTTATTTAATTTTCCAATAGAATGCCTATGGCAGAAAAGAAAGATGAGGGACTACAAGATCAGCCTACAAAACCTTCGAGAAACTTCGTGAAATTTGTGCTATTAAAAAAGTATACTTTTTTTATTTACCCATCCCCAAGGGTTGAATCTGTAAAAACACAATATTTATATTTCGCGATATGGTATTTTGTTTGTTTGTACAAAACATTCTTCAAAACATAGAAAAGAGTTCCGTTGAAGCTCAAACCTTGAATCAATATTGGTTCATGTATACTACTAATAACTCACTATAGCTCCAAGCCGCCTGAGGCCAACTTAGATATGCACGCTCCTCCTCCACCCCAATCTATTCAAAGCTTCCGTCTTTACATCCTTCCACCTTAACCGAGGGCGATCTACTTTCCATTTAGGCCTGGACGATTGGCCGAAACTGACAGTCTGGCAATCTGTCATCCTTCATCCACAGAACATGCCATAGGCATTTATATCTATCTCTCATTATAGCCATAGAAAGCAGGATACATAGTTAATATCGAGATGCTTCAAAATAAGTTAAAGTTTTTTTTGCAGCCGAGCTATTTTTTTTTGTCTGGCTTACTGAAATATATATCAAAAAATTATCTTTCTATTTATTTTATCTATATTTTAATTTTTCAGGAATGTGTTTCAAGCGTTTTCAAATGGATATGCCAGGTCAAGTCAAGGTACTTCACCTTGTCGAAATAAAGGAAAACTCACCCCACGCTCATTGTTTTCATCGCCATCAGATAAGGAAAATTCACCTAATTCCCAGGCTAAAAAATTGCGGGTTGAAGCACGAAGTCCTAGCCCACAATATGATGATTGGTTTAGCAACAATTCCCCGAAATTACCACCTGTAAGAACATACAAATCAAAGCTTAGTTCAGTTAAAAAAGCGTATCCTTCACTTGATATGAGCAAGTCAAAAATATTGTCTGATAAAACTCAGAACAGCCCAGTTACCTTCAAATTTGGTTCTCCAGTCAGAGTTGACCTCGATACCGATCCACTGTCTCTTAGAAACCATGATGAAGATGGATACGCAAAAAGGACCAAACTTGATCCTAGAGAAATCGGGTAAGAAAATGTTTGGATTTGTGCCTTTGTGAAGAAGTACCCTAAAAATAAGCGGAAATACCCACAAATTAGACAAAAAGAAGAAACAATAATGCGTTTGACGCTACTCAAATTTTGCCAAAAAAATAAAGAATGCAGAAAATAGAATTTCTTTTTTATGCAGAAAATAGAACAAAATAGAAAATAGAAATATTTAAATATATGATATATGAAAACAGTAATGCAGAAAATAGAAAAATTGGAAATGGGGCAGAGGTAAGTTAAAAAGAAAAGACTAAAAGATTTGGGAGAAATAAAACTGGGGTCTTAAAGATTTTCTCTTCAAACGGCTCCAAAATGATATTCGTAAGTTTCTTGACATGGTACGCATTTGTTACACATTTGGTTGTACCAGACATATCATGGGTGTCTGATATGATATGGATGTCTGACATCATGGGTATCTTCCTTTCCCTAGTTTGCTCATGACAATGCCAAGGGTTTGTTGAGCCTTTGATTGTCAGAATCAAAAAGTTACTTTGAAAAAATAATGGCCTCGTGGATATGAATTCAAGGTATATGTGGTGTGTGGAGCAAAGCCATGTTTATAATACTTCTAGTTTTTTTTTCAGATAATCAGACCAAGCTGTTTGCCTACAGCTTTGTCTTGTTACCCTGGCTAATGGTGGGACGTTGAGAAAAATCTTCTTATAAGGATATGAGTGGATGTGGTCATTTTGTTATTTTGGCCTTTAAATATCGCCCGAACAGTTCTACTAGATACTGCTTTATATTTGAGGGATTCAGTGAAGGTCTAAGGGGACAACAGAAGACCTACTCCTGCTAAACCTGAGCCTTCAGATGATCCGAGTAGTAAAATATGACTTTTTCCAGACGGTGCTTCGAGGGTAATGATGTCTTGTCCATTCAACCTCGTCTTAGAAAAACACAGGGTATCAAGATTATAAATATGAAATATGCTCAGTATAGACTGTCTCCTTTCGTAAGCAATCCAACTTACTGTGCTTCTGCGTGTTTTCAGCAATGGCTCTGCAAAGGGAGGAGCAGGCAGAGGTACCTTGTCAAAGTGAGTGGTAGGTGTGCTTGTAGAAAACTACGTTTGACACCACAGAATCTCTCACTTAGATGATTTTAATTAAATGTGTTGATTTCCCTTTTTAAGGAATCAATATATGAATTTTTAAGGATGTAGTCTATCATGAGGCTGATCCAAGTTCAAGTGTAGCGTTCACGTGCTCTTCTTTAAGCTTCTCTTATTCTTCAACAAAGATCCTCTTCAGCTAGTCTGTCCAGGAGGTTTTCTTCAGTCTGTAGTCTGAGGGTTCCAAATTCCTGCATATTACCTTCGAAAATGTCAGAATTTTGCTAGTAAAAATGAAGTGTCAAAGGAAAGATTCTGAATGTACCTTTAGAAAACATTCCTGCAGGATGAAGTCTATCATGAGGCTGTTCCTAGTTGAAGTGTAGCGTTCAAGTGCTCTTCTTTAAGCTCTTCTTCTTCTTCTTCTTCTTCTTCAATAAAGCTCTTCTTCAGTTAGTTTGTCTGGGAAGTTTTCATCAGTCTGTAGTCTGAGATTCAAGGTTATGATGTCTTGTCCATTCAACCTCGTCTCAGAAAAACACAGAATATCAAGATTATCTTCTTGGATTCAATATCCGAATTCCTGCATATTTCCTACGAAAATGTCAGAACTATGCTAGTCAAAATAGTGTCAAAGGAAGGATTATGAATGTAGTTTTAGAAAACATACGTGTTTCTGCACGTGTCTTGCTTCACACAACACAAATTTCCTTCACACAACACAAAAATTTTTGGTTAGATTTCCCGACTGCATTTATTAACTGCAACTTCCTCTTAAAGTCCTATTTTAGATTCTGTGGAATATGCTAATAGGTTCTAGAAGTTTTAGGAGCTTCTAGAGTTAATGTAAGTCGTATGATTAAAATAAGACGTGATTTATATAGAAAACGAGATCAATTTGGAGCAAGAGGGTTATTAATTGGTGGAATATGTAGATCCATATGATGCATCTTGAAAGAATGAATTATCTATTGGTTTTGTCAGAATTAATGGTAGCTCAAGGAATCTGGTCAGATTTATGGCTACCAGAAAGAATCAAGTGGTAGGAAGTTTAATCAAATGATATTTGAATATTTTAGTGAAGCAAATTCACAAGATAAAAGATGTTTAATATATATACAACACACCTTAGTGAAGGACCTAAAGCAATAATTGAGTTTTTGTAGATATTTTTTCTTCTTTAATCCTTCTTCTTCTTCTTTTAACTCTTTTAAACAAACTCTATTAATGAAGTCTTTACTTTTGGGTAACGTAAGATGTTTGCAAACTACTTAATTTCACATTTTCTGCTTTTTTTTTAGGGGAAAGGATCTTTAGCTATTATTTTGTGCCCATTTTGCTCTTTTTTTAGGTTTGATAACCTTGGCAACACTTGTTACATCAACGCAACAATGCAGTGTTTACTATCTTTAAGTCCATTGATTTCTGATCTGAGCAAATCATGTGATACTCGACCACGTAATAAACTAATAGACAGCTTCTTTGAGCTGGTGCAAGCAAGGGAATCTGGATATATGGAAACGACTAAAGAATCTCTTAGGTAATATTTCATTTTCTTATATAATAAAGGTCTTAATTATGTTATAATATTTGAGATATATTATTTTATATACCCTACCTTAAATTACACTAAGGATGCCCAGAACTATACTATAACAACCTTGTACTATACTATAACTATAACATAGTTATAGTATATACTTTTATATACTATATATAGTAAATAGTATATAGTTATACTCTATGGTATAACATACGCATAATACTATAATTAAATAAAAAAAACTATTTTTTTTAGCCAAAAGTAAGGAGCGACATTAAAACTTAAAACACACAGAAATTACTCCGTATATGAAATGGGTTGTCCCCTCCGCAATCCCTCGCTCTTTACGCTAAAGCTTTTAATTGTTTTAAAAAGTAGAATTGTGGCAAAGAGTCAAACTCTTTTGTTGGTAACTAACGTGGTAACTACAGTTCGTTACCACGAACTGTTTGACAACTTATAACAACCTTGTTTGTTAACATACTATAACAACCTTGCACAAAATTGAAAACGCTTTACTCTCTGCTCAAACTTACCAATTCAGATTCTATTCAATACGTATTCAATGCAATACGTACGTTTTGGTACGTATTGTATGTTTTTGTACGTTTTATGTAACATGGTTGTATTGTTACAACAACGACAACGACGTACAACAGTGACGTATGTAATGGCAATATTATGACGTTACGTCAATTGACAAACTTATTAAATAAATAAATTCATTTCTAGCAAGTGCTGGGAAAAAAGTCCTTTCAAAACTTTGCCAAAAGGGCAAAATTTTAAATAAAAAATGAAAAAAGAGAAAAAGCGATACAAAAACTCCCATGTTTTTACTGTGTGCAAATTTGATGGTGTGAACATGAACACGTGACCATCAGATTTATGTGATTTTTGCCATTAAGGGGGTGTGTCACCTAAACCTCACCCTACACTAAGTTTAGCATCGCATGGAGAGACATTGAAGATATTGTGCAGTACAGGTACAATTTAAGTCATATTAAATCACGAATGAAATGACCGTAGAAATTCACTGCAAAATCTACTAGGAACGTATAGATACCATTCATAAATTTCAAAAACATATAAAAAAGTTTTATAAAAAAGAAATCTGCCCTTTCATAATTTGAAAAGTTTCCGAAATGTCTATGCTGTTAGTCAACTCTGCCTACTATCTTCGAAAAAGTTCATTCGACAAGAGGGAGGCTCTGTTTACTGAAATTAATCAATTGAAGAAAGGACAGTATTAAACGAATATGTGTGAATTGCAGGATGAAAGTTTGATAATTTTGTGTGTGAATGTGTCGAATTGAATGAATGGAGGCAAGAGATGTATGGTAAAGAAAAATTGAATTAGATATGGATGGTAGGTAGAATGAAAGAGACAAATTTCTTGAGTATTAAAAGGATAGCAAGGTTTGTCAGGATTGCAGCGGCACATCGTGAGCGTTTTCTTTAAATATTATTAATTTATTTTAGTTAATTTGTTGTTTGTTTTTCTTATGTAAATTTCCTATGGTCCACGGGCTTGATCTGGAATAAATTATTATTTATTATTATTATTATTTATTATTATTATTATTATTATTATTATTATTATTATTATTATTATTATTATTATTACTATTATTATTATAGTAATAATAGAAGAGAAGTATACTCATAATAATCTTCTCAGTTTTTTTTTTCAACAAGTTTCTCTCCTAATGGGATCATTACCTTTCCACCTGTAATTCATTTTTTGTTTATCGATCCTTGTGAGTTCAGAATAAGCATGGGTAACCCGGACCCAGACTAAACGTGGACAACAAAATGGGCAGCTAAGGCACAGAATGAGCATGGTCAACCAGAAACCAGAACAAGCATGGACAACAAGTATGGGTAACCCGGGCCAAGAACAGATATGGGCAACAAGTATGGTGGCTTTAATATAAAACCAACTATGTATGCCTCTGAAACAACTAAACTACAACAACCGTTAGGCATCCTAGAGATACAACTGTGCATGATTGTTCTATTTCTTTCCGACCTGTCTTCTAAAGTTGTCTACATCCTCAGAAGAGATAGTTTGATTTGAAAGAGTTATGTGGTATTGCTCTTCTTTTACTCAAAAAAATTTGGTAGGAACTACTTTAACCAATGGTGTCTCATTAGCTTTTTCGGTTCCTCTACTTTTTTTTCTAAAATTCTGATTCTTTTCTCTGTTTCTCTGCTTCTTTTCTGTAATTTATGGAACAATTTTTGAAAAATCATCCAATAAAAGTTCATGAAATACCATCATCGCGCATTGTGAGAAACATAGTTGTTGTAAATTTGACTGAGAAGAAATTTATATTAATTAACATAATATATTATATAAAATTATTTAATATATTAATATATAATATAATTATTTAATTATTTAATATATAATATTATTTAATATATTAAATAATAATATATTATATTATTAGTACTTTTACTAATATATTATTTGAGTTTTATTGTTATATAAGCTGAGTAATGACTTTATACCATTCGTTGTGTAAGCTGGGCGTGAAATAAAACAGCCCATAGGACACAAAATTATTTCGCCCGCCGCCTTTTACTTTGCTCG
The DNA here is from genome assembly GCF_032884065.1 of Artemia franciscana. NCBI lineage: Eukaryota > Metazoa > Arthropoda > Branchiopoda > Anostraca > Artemiidae > Artemia > Artemia franciscana. Next base: position 21,940,300 of record NC_088883.1, on the reverse strand, counting down.
TGATAATAGACTTTTCGTTATGCAAGTTTCGTATGTAAAAACTGCGTTATGCAGTTTCGTATGTTTGGTGTAAACTTAGGAATTTATAGAATACTAAAAGTTTCGCTTAGTGTTTTTCATATTAGTTGGACGTAATACATAATATTTTGTTGCGCATATTGGAAATTTCTTATAAGTTGAGAAAACTAACTGTCAGTAGAAGACAAAAACTTTTCGCCAGGCGTTTCTTGGTAATAATACATTCTTTACACTGTAAAACCAGGTAATTTTGTATTATTAGCCACAGAACATTGAACGCAGAAAATGTTCTACCTAGCAAGGCTGTTTCCAGGGTTGGGGTTGTTTGGGTGTTTGACCCCCTCCCCCCCAAAATCTCTGTCTGATATGTAAAAAAGTTACAAAAATGGATATAAACATATTTTGATGTTTTTGACCAGACCCCCCCCCCCCCGAAAAATCGTTTTTAATCACCCTGAAAAGTTATTTTGTGATCCCTCCTCCCTGAAAAAAATACTGGATGCGACCCTGTTGCCTAGCGACCAGTGTTGGGTGGGTACTTAAATACATGTACTTAAGTGCAGTTCCAAGTACTTGAATACATACTTAAAGACATTTTTTGAAGAGTACTTCAAGTGCATACTTAAACACATTTTCCATGTAGCCTACATATCGGTACTAAAGTATCAAGCACATTTTTGTCTCGTACTTCTCTAAAATTCGGTTCTCCGTTTATAATTGCCTAAAGGCTTATTATAAATGAAGAACAAAATTTTTATGTAGAATTGCAAAACGGCTACTTTGAGGCGGCGAATTTGAATGTAAATCAATGCTTATATTGCCTGAAGAAATCACTGGTCTGCTGGTCTGCTGCGGATGACAAATATGGTCCAAATACGAAATACCTCGTATAATTTTTGAAATTGGAAATTGGAGTTGTCATCCTTATTGTTCGAATTGGGTTGGCCGTTTTTCGTTGCTTGTTCACCCTCGCTCGCATCTGGTTTTTTTCAAATACAGGGAGGAAGCAGAAAAGCAGTCTTCTGAAAGGAAAAGACTGCTAATGGATGATGAAGGAAAGGAAGAAAGCTTGGAAGAGGGAGCACTGCGAGATTCGGGTTCTCTTCCAAGTACAAGTAGCTCTGAATATATATATATATATATATATATATATATATATATATATATATATATATATATATATATATATATATATATATATACATATATATATATATATATATATATATATATATATATATATATATATATATATATATATATATATGTATATATATATATATATATATATATATATATATATATATATATATATATATATATATATATATATATATGTATATATATATATATATATATATATATATATATATATATATATATATATATATATATATATATATATATATATATATATATATATATATATATATATATATATATATATATATATATGTCTAAACGAGCAATAATTGTGTATGTATGTATGTATTTTTTCCGAAAACGGCTCCCTTTCTGAAAAGAACATTGACATCCTGGTATGATGTGACCTAAAAAAACGATTTAGATGGGTCAGAAGTTTGAGAAAATTCGTTTAGAGCCTCCAGTCGCTGGGGCCCGGCGGCTGAATTTACGAAAATATTTGCATTTATTTTAACAAGGGATCACAACAATTAAAAAAACTTTAAAAAAAGAAAACTAAAAGTTTGAAGCATAGTAGATATCGTTCTTAGAAATCGGACTTGCTTTAAAAATCAAATATATTTGAAAAGACAGCAAATTGTCAGATGTTCGAAGACAAGTGACAATGAGAATCCATATATAGAAGCCTTCCTCGTGCCGAGTGCCATGGGCCAGTGGCCAAGCTGCACTATATATATATATATATATATATATATATATATATATATATATATATATATATATATATATATATATATATATTTATATACATAATGACATTTTATTTTGCTTCTAACGTTACTCTAATATGTTGCGCTGTTAAATAGGAAATTGCATCTGGCATTAGGCGTTTTGGATGAAGAATTTGCTGGTTATCGTATGCAAGACGCAAATGAGCTCATCATCCGACTTTTTGATTATTTGAAGACACATTATGATGCCTACAACAAAGGGTTAGGTAAGCCTTTTTCTTTATTTACTTTTTATTCATGTATATTTCTTCAGTTATTTGTGTTTTGGTGTAAAAAAAGAAGTATCTGTTTCTTTTTGTCAGTATTGACTGGACGTTTGTGAGGTGAAGATGCTGAGACGTGTTCAAAATTCATTTTATAATTTTAGTTTGGATTTTCTTTCACCGATGAAATTTTTTCAGTAAGTTGTTTTTTCATTTGTTTTATTTTGTACTTCGTCGATTTTATTTTTAGTTTGTTCCCTTGTATTTTTAGGAGAATTCTAGCTATTTTCTAAGTTAGCTGTCAATATTATATTTTGGAATTAAAAATTTGAATATTGGTCGAAAAGTAGAAATTGAACAATTCCGACCGAAAGAGTCAAAATATTAAACTTTCCATAATCACATGACCGACTGAATATGGAATTTTCCTTTTTGAGTATTTTTTACCAAACAAAACTTTTGTATTTTTCAACAATAGATTTTTCCAAACATTTTTTTTTGTAAGATGTCACCTAAGTCTGTAATATAGCTCCTAATATGGAAGATCATGTGAACTTCTAATTCCTTATGAGACATAATTTGCTCCTTACGATCGCTTTATTATGCCAAATTTCCAAAATGTAATCATAGATATGATCTAAAGCTTTTAAATGAGCCATTAGTCATCTCTCTGGGGTTTGCGTTAGTCCTGGTGAAAAAAAGAGATGTAGCTGCTACCCATCCAAAAAAGTACTTTTCCTTGTTTTTCTACATATGTTTATATAGGTAAGATATAAGATAATGTTTATTTTAATGAGGCTATCACAAGCTCTAATGAAACCGAATTTAACGGAAAAGAAAAAGAAAAAAAAAATCCAAGTATAAGAACTAAAATGGACTTTGTGCGATTAATAGCGAAACAGAAACATAAGAAGGGTGGGAGATACAAAGAAAATCAATGGCTTGAAGATAAGTATTGCCGGATTCGTATTCTAAGTCAAATACTGTAAAAAAAAACAACACAAAAACCGCTTAAAATAGAGCCAAATTAACTGTCAAAATGAAATATATTACAGTTAAAAAAAGGATTGTGCCGACTACAAGGTCAATCATAAAATAGAGCATAAATAAATATCACAAATGGGCAAAATAAAAGTGACCAAAGATTAAAAAAAACTTACGCTTGCGCCAACAACTAAAATAAGGGTCGGAGGAGTTAAATTTGGCGTAGGACATAGTTCAGGAATTATTAGGGCGCTCCAGAATAAAGGGGATAAAACTGTTTTGGAACCTCTCATTAACGGTATGGATCGGAGAATACGTTGGAATTGCCAAGAAAGCTAAGCGGGTGAGTCGAGACCTAATGGGGTAATGAAAATCGGTAAAGATGTCTTCAGTACGAGGATTAGATATTGCGGATTTAGCAGAATGCAAACAAATTTGGTCTCTTCTTTCTTTTAACGTGGTAATGCGTGCGGATTTAAGGAGGAAGGAGTATGAACTTTTGCTCTCTTTGTAGATGATCCTGAGCGAACGCTTTTGGACCGACTTAATTTTGTCGTTAAGTTCACTTGAAAGTTGTGAATGCCAGACCGGACATGCATATTCAAATAGCGGCCTAATAAATGATAAAAAAAATCGAGGGATTGCATCTTAGGGCAAATAAATTTGTTTAACAATTTTAACGTAGATAATGAAACATTTGCTCGTTTAACAGTAATTGAAACATACATGTCCCACTTGAGATTATTTTAAATTGTGATACCAAGGAGTTTAACATGTTTCACAAGCGTTTTGGGTGGGATAGAGTCAAGGAAAATGTAAGCGGATTTCAAGAAATTTATCGTCATCATATCTGATTTAGTGGAATTTACTTTCATTTTTAGATTCTTGCTCCCTCTGAAACATGGGTTGTGGTTTCGAGGGGGTCACCTTTAATATTCCTGACATGGTTCAAGGACGACAAGTCATCCATGTATTTTCACCTTTGGGGGAATTCCTTACCAATATCGTTAATCATACCTAGAAATAAAAGTTGTCCCAATAGTGTTCATTGAGGAGTTCCAAAATATATAGGAAGGGGCTTAGAGAAAATATTTTTGTATTTTACAACTTGAGATCTATTTGAAAGAAACGATATAACAATATTTACTTAGAGAGAATCAAGTTCAAAGTTAACCAGTTGTGAACGGTTGTGTAGTAAACCAGGTCAAAAGCTTTTTGGAGATCAATTAAGACAAGGTTTAGCCAAACATTTGGTTTCTCAAGGTTACTTACGATTGTGTGTATTAAGTGCACAAGGCAGGGTGGTGAAAGTTTTCCTTAAATTACCAAACTGTCGAACTTCAATACGTGGACAAATTTTAACTTTAAGCCAGTCATAGAGGAAACCTTCATCAAGTTTGGAATAAACTGAAAGTATAATACGGTGTATGTTGATGAAAGTCAGAATGGTGCTTTTTTTCGGACAGTTGTTATAACACCATGTTTCTAGCAGCTTGAAAATTCGCAAAATTTTGTGATATGGTTGAAAATAGTTGATAAAGGCTCAGTAATTTTGTCTGAAAAGGCTTTAATTAGGTTAACTGGATGTTCCAAGGACAAGTACTTGATTTTTTAAGCTTAGGATTTTATTTATAACATCAGATGGAGAAATTAGGGGGAATGAGGCATTGGGAGCAATAGTTGAACTTGGGCTAGTGAAAGGGTGGAGACTTTGAACTATGGAAGCAAGGTACAAGTTCAAATTGCTTGTAGTTTTAATAGGGGGTTCAGGGAGATAAAATGTAACTTCAGAAGGACTTTTCCTCACATTTCTATAATTTTTCTGTGCCATTACTTGAGCTCGTTAGAATATAGATATTTGTCTTTACTTTTACAATAATCAGAAGCTGCTTTTCTCATTTTTTGTTGTGGAACTTCTTTATACTATTAGCCTCAGTAATACGACCTGCCTTGAAAAAATAGATTTTTTTTTCTTATAAGTTTTTCAAAAGTCTCCGTAACATAAGGCTTATCTATAGAACACGTTTCAATTTTTTTTTTCTCAGGTAAAATGGCATTCGTGGTTTTGATCTAGTTTTCGATCATGGTGATTCCAAAGCTTTATGTTTTTTCATTAATATTTTGTTTTCTAAATGGCTTAAGTGAGGTAGCTCGCTAACTTTGAAAGTGGTGAATACAAGATTTGCGTCAAATGTATTGCTTGTGCTTGCCTCATATGCCAATCCCAGCTCGAATAGTCTATGATTTTGACCCAAATTTCATGGCGGGCCTGCCTAAGGGGCAGATCCCGGACGAGGTGGAAGGATAACCTCAGTAAACTTATGGAGATGGATAACGTTGCTGTCAACGAGGTCTCACTCTTACCATCAGAACGGCATGCATGGAGGAGCAGAGTCACAACCCTCTACGGCACCCCTAATTTGGCAGGAATCTTAAGTCAAGTATTTCAATTCGTATCTGTAATATCATCTGAGATGCAGCTCGTGCGTACTTATAATGTTTGTATTAGTCCTTCTTTTTTATTATATACTTTTTCTCTTACAGCTGAACCTGTATCTGTACTTATGACTCCCGAATCTACAGAAAGCGATTCAGATGATGAGGGATCTTGTTGGTCGAACAATCCAATTCGGTCAAATTTTGAGTTTAAACTGGTTGAAGAGTTCTTATGTGCTGGGTAAGAGTTTATACACATACTAGTAGCAAAAACTTATGATTGGATTTTCGGGTACGACTGCATTCTAGGCAAGAGAGTGACTGCTTCATACTAGGGCTAAAATTGTAAACGAAGGCTAAAATTGTAAATTTGGATAATGTCTTTTTTCCCAGTGCGATTGTATTCTGGGAAGAACAGAAATACTTAGTGCTAGGGCTAAGATTGTAAACGAGTAAATAATCGCTTTCTTGGCATGACAGTTTTCTGAGGACAAGAGTGACTTATTCGTGCCAGGGCTGAAATTGTAAATGATTATAAATAAGGGCTAAATCGCAAATGATTAAATAATCTTTCTTTGGGTATGATTGTATTCTGGGCAGTAAAGTGACTACCTCGTACTAAGATTCTAAATGAAGGATACAATTGATATAAGTAAATAATCGCTTTCGGGGCGCAACTATATTTGGGGCAGGAATGTGACTACTTCTTGGGGCTAATATTGTTTTTACGGTGGTGTTGGTAAATAAGGTGACCGTATTTGGATGTGTTTCGAGTCGTTTTAGCTGAGCAGTTAGCCTGCTCGACTTGCAATATTGTGTCCGCAAGGGTAGGAGTTCAAGTCCTGGTGTCACTGATTACTTGATCTGGAACAAGGGGAGTGGTCTTACTCTGTAAGCGCATATATATTTGACCCTGCTCCAAATAGGTACCAAATAGGCGCTCCAAGTAGAGAAATTTGGGAGGGGGAAACAGAGGAAGTGCCGGTCGGTTTCCCCCCAACCACCTCTTGAAGCAGGATTATCTGTGATGCTTAAGACAATGAAAAGTGTCTATACCCATCTTATACTGAGAAGCTGAAGATAGCAGCTCTAGGCTTGACAAAGAGTCAGAATGAACTATAATAGTTGGCAAATTAGCAATCAAAGATTGACTATTCATGAGGTGCTCTAATGCCATGATTATGATATTTAACTCTACAGACATTATAGACACATTATCATGTATTCTCTCACCCATCGTCATTTAAAGGGGTGGGATTATGGCTCCGAATGCCACATCTCATTCATTTTGGACCCATCAACAAATATTTGGAAATGTTTTTTATATGTAATTGTATTAAATTCAGTATTTTTTTTTCTGATGAAGGCAATGGGGTTAAATTCTTCAGTCCACTTTGAGCAATTAGTGTTTATTATGGTGATTGACCAACTCCATTCTAGGGGGGTGTTTGAAGGAATGTAGGTGCAATAGACTTTGCTGGAACTAGAATTTCTTCTGGGTATTGGCATATTCATTTGCAATGTTTCTATACATTGATGGATTTCTTAACCAGTTATGCAGGGTATGTGAGCTATTGGCTTCAGTTTTTGTTAGATATTTTATCAAAAGACATCTTTATCTTTCATTTATTGTTGACAATCCACTTTCAGTAAGCAGAAACTTAGTACTTGTTGGTTTCCTAAGACCAAATATGAGACGGATTATATCATTGTGTTGTTTCAAGTCTGCATCAATGTCTTTGCACAAGCACCATCAACAATGAGGCCATAATCAGTATGGGGTCTTATATGTGATTTATAAAATTGTATTAGTGTTCTCATTACAGCTCAAGGGTGTGGATACTAGTCTTTTTCTTATTTTTATTTTTTTTATAGCATTTTTGTGTGTTTGTGATGTAAAGATGGAAATTAAGCCTTTGGTCAAATATGTGACCTAGGCAATTAATTTTATGGTCTACTGGAATAATTATTCGATTTCGAGTTAGTCTTTTTTATGGTATTTTTTCGCTTATGGTGGAATTAGATGATTTTCAACTTGGTGGGTGCAATGGGAAAATCAGATTTTTGCGAAAAATTTTCAAATTGGAAGTGGCTTTTGCAACTTTAAATGTGCAATCTCAAAGGTGTTGCCAGTTGCCTATAATGCCAGGTCATCAGGATTTGGTAAATTGGTGTGTGGGAGGCTCATGTCCCAGAGAAATAGGAAGAAGAATTTTCAGCTCAGGGCTGCACCCTATGGAAGACCTTTTGGTTATTGAAGTTTTGGGTGATGAGGCTGAACCTACACAAACAATGAAACTTCGATTTTATATGAAAGATTTTATAAAAGATACGAGCTTTGGGGGTAATCCAAGACTTGTAAGTTTAGCTAAAAGGATTTGGTGGTTCACATTGTCATATGCCCCTTCAAAGTCTGGGAATGCATCAACTAGCACATTATTTTTAGATTGAGATTAATTTATTGCATTTCCTAACAATATAAAAGCATCTGTTGAGGAGTGGTGTATCCTGAATCCAGTTTGAGTATGAAGTATCATATAATTCTTTTCAACAAACCTTAGCAGTTAATGGTAGATCGTTTTCTCCATTACTTTTCCTGGCACAGGAGTAATCATTACAGGCCTGTAAGACTCAGGGTCATATTTGGGTTTATTTTTCTTTAGTATTAATAGGAGGGATGAACATTTCCAAACATTGAAGAATATGGATGTAGTCCATGCAGGATTATATCAATCAAGAAGTTCCTGTTTATAAGAAGGGGTGAGATTCCTTACCCGTTTAGGGTATATGTTTTCTTAGTTACTAGTGGCCTTAGCCCTAATATTCTGTATTGCTTTATTCAATTCATTAATTAAGAATGAACGGATTACATACTCCGATCCTGGGCGAGGCTGGTCTAGGAGAATAGGAAGAATAGGAGAACAGACGGACACAGGCCTTGGTTCTAGGAAAGTTATCAGTTTTTTGGAGGGGGGCGGGGTCTTCAAAAATATCTTTAGGGTCGACACAGTAGCAAGAACAGTAGCAAGTGCATACAGGTATTAAATGATTTAAATGTGATGTATGTGACCAGACCTTTTGTCAAGCAGAACATTTGAACAGGCATCAAAGAATGTATACATGTGAGAAACTGTTTAAATGCGATGTATGTGACAAAAGCTTTTCGCTAGCGCATAATTTAAAGACGCACCAAAGAGTGCATACAGGTGTAAAACCATTTAAATGTAATTTATGTGACAAAACCTTTTCTCTAGCGCATGTTTTAAAACTTCACCGAAGAGTGCACACAGGTCAGAAACCGTTTAAATGTGATACATGTGACAAGGTCTTTCCTCAAGTATCAACTTTGAACAGACATCAAAGAATAGATGTCTAATAATTGATGTCCAATAATTGGAGCCATAGATCCCTTGTCTTACCCGAACTGCCAAGGTTCTACTTTCGACCATCTTTTCAACATCATCTGCCATTTGACGAAGAAGCTCTAATCAAAAAAAATCAAAAATATCAAAAATAAATACAAATCAAAAATAAATTTATTGACGACAAGTGACTATCGTCAAGTTCCGTGATTCCAAAAATGGGCGGTACCTTATATTTGGAACTTACAAGATTATTTTCGCAAGGACAAGTGACGTTTTTCTATTAAACAGCCGTCCTTTGATTCTTAAAAATTCCTTTCAAGTATATTACAACTAAAAAGAAACTCGTTTTAAGAGAGTGACTATCCTCCAAGAATAATGGCTTGTTTAAATCTATTTGCATTTCCAAGTAAAAATAGAATTTTCGTAAATACGACCCCTGTCAAATCCTGCTCTTTATGTGCAAGTTGAAGTTTTTATCAAAATAAAATTTTTTTTTATCAAAATGATTTTATCGAGATTAGGGTGGTGATGTTGTTGATAATTGATGTTAGCTTATTTGAGAAAGGAGTTGCAAATGATTTTGCCTTTTCATTATCATTATCGTAATGGGTATGGCACTCACTTGTCCACCATGCTTTAGGAGTGTGTTTAGTGGTTGTTGTCCTGGGTGTTGTCAAGACACTAAAAACAAGAAGAACAATAGGGAATTTATTTTTATGCAATAGGGCCGTCCTCAGCAAGACATAAATATATGAGAAGGAAAACTTACAACAAGATACAATCAATATAACTAAAATAATTTTTTATTAAACAGTCCCAGCATCCTTACTTCAGTGGAGTTCAACCAAGACTGAGGACAGCCCTAGGACATAGGATCGAAATATTCCTTTTAATTAGATTGTCAACATTACCCAAAAATTTGGGAAAATATATACCACAGAATTTGATAATATTATTTATTATTAAAGCTACACCACTTCCTTTTCTCTCTGTTGACCTATCCATTTTTAGGATAGTATATCCTGGAAACTTTATTTGTTGGTTTTGTCAAATGGGTTTCCTGAAGGCAAGCAATATCAATGGAATTATTATTCATAAAAGAGATTAGTTCATTTAACATATTTTCTGAAGGTGATCTTACATTCCACTGAAGTATTGAGATATGCTGCTTTGTTGCTTTAGTTTTCCTATGACTTTGTGGCAATGTTTAGCTTTGTCTGGAATAAAACAAGATTCGTTTTGCTTGAATAAGTATGTGATTGGATAGGAAGATATTTGCCAATTCATTTATGATTTTTGCTTTCTCTGGCTGTTGTAGGTTCATGGACTGAATTGCGTCAGAGTTTAGTATAAAGAGGCATATACTTGATTTCAGCTTTTTAGGTTTTCATCCGGTTTGTCATTAATCAGGGGATTAATTCCTGGTAATGCTTCTGATTTATTTCTACTTGGGAGGTTTTGCCAGATAAACCTCTTATCATTAAATGTATAGGCTAGTTGGCTCAGCCTTGGTGATTCTCTCCAATAGCATCATGAGCTGGGGTGTTTTGAGGAAGGAATTTTGTGGGGAGTGCTTATTGCTTTGGGTAGGTTGGAGTTGGGTGTTCTGTGAGTGAAAATATTGAGTGGCTTCATAAAGGGTTTAGTTTGGCGTGATTGTGCTGCATTTGTTTCCAGAATTGCAAATGGGTAAGGTATAGCTTTCTCTGTTGCTATTTGGAGTCTTAGTGCTCATTTTTACATGCAGGGCGTACTTTTAATTGGAAAAATCATGGGGGCCTTTACAGTTTATACATGTAGGCTGAGCATTTTTGATATTTGCCATTCCTTTGGGATGGGAGCTTCTACAGTTTACTGTATGCTTGTAAGATTTCACCACCTTTGTTTGTTATGTGTCCTGGTATTAGACATTTTTGGCACTGGATTGGTTTTGGCTTGTAGGGCTTATGTGGTTTCATTTGTCCAAAGAGGAATATCTGGCCTAGGATATTGTTTTTTCTCTGAGGATGAATAAGAAAGACTTGCTTGATTTTTGGCCATTAGCATCTGGTTTGCCCAGTTGGGTGACATCTGCAACTGGGATTCGGCTACCAGCTCTGTCAATGAGACCGTCCTTTAGCTCGTGAATAGGTATTTCTGGAGCGATGTTATACCCAACTATTTTAGATCGGTATTGGTTTGGGGACCATAAAGCAGACTTTATTTGAATGTTAAGAAGGGTTTTAAGTTAAGTACTATCGCTGCTGATTTAGAATCTTGGAGATCTATTAGCAAAGATCCATCACGGGTAATATTTAAAGAAACATTGATTTTAACAATTTGAAGATTGCAACCCTTATTAGAGTTATCTTATTTATCTCAAAGGGGATATCAGGAGAAATTGTCAAGTATATTCTAAGACTCTGTGAAGGCGGAGTTGGAGCAAGGGGAGGGGAATTATTTTTGATTGGGGAGACTTTTTTCCTTTTTTTGAAGCTCTTAGAAAGGACCTCGTTAAAGTCATTCATTTTCATCATTGATGGTGATAAATGTCACCACCTCCACCATTGTGTTATCCATTGAGTTTGACTCATCATGTGAGCTGTGAGATAGTGAGCTTGACCAGGCAAGATGCGGAACATTTGGGTAGAGTCCAGGGGACTTTTTTGGGGGTGCTTTATGCATTGCCTCTGGAATAAGCTTTAATACTAATAAAAGGAGATTGAAATACCAGACTGTCTGCTCTCTTGTGAAGGAAGGACTTCACCATCCACAAAAAAATCCACAGTTTGGTCCAGAAGATGATTTGGTGCACGATTAGTTGGGTTGACTGCTGATAAATCGAGATGAATATCCTTAAGAATTTTTTTCATCATTTTTTAAAGTATTGCTATTGCTAATATAAGCTTATCAAAATTTCTTCAGCTTCTTCCTGTTTTTTTTTTTGTGGGCAGAAGAAGGAGAAATTCTTCTTCTTTTTGTCTAGTTCTACCTAATGTAAAGAAAAAAAAAATAGAATGTCAACATTGCCTATGATTTACGTTCTGTCCAAGTGAAACTAAACTAGATCTACGTTGCATGGGCAACGTGAGGTGTTGCAGTAACCTTTGTTCGACTTTGCCTAGTAAAGTGTCGCAAGAGCAACACTTTGGTTTTATTTCCTCTTTTCGATTTAACGCTGAAGTTTTTAATTTGTAAGAATCTTTAAATAAATACTAGGTACACCAACTCGCAAAAGTTGCAAACCCTTCATTGCAACTAGCAAAATTTGGGAACCCCATATCGCTGAAGATGATTGTAGCCTAACAGCCGATTATTACTTACAAGTCCCCTACATGTCTTACAAGTGGAACCAAATTGGTCTTACCATCAAATGCACCGTAAACAAATAATAGGTACATCTACTAGCAAAAGTTGCAAACCCCTCATTGCCGAAAATACTTATGAGCTAACAGCCGACTATTGCTTAAAACTTCCCTATATGTATCACAATTGGTATCAGCCTATTTTTGGTTTGTACCTTACTACTGAAGTTGTCAACCCCTTTAAACTTTCAAGCTGGTACTCATGAAGGAATTTTTCTACCAAAAAATGGATTACATGTGCTTTGATCAGCACATCAAGAGCTATCGACTGCCGTCGAAAAAAAAATAATCCATTTGTCTTAGTTCAAAAGTTGACTTTTTTTCTAACGTCATCAATTAGAAGGGAGCGAAGGATAAACTCTAATTTCTCTAGCAATGAGAGAACTTTCAAAGTTTAAGAGGCATATCTGGTACCATATATCTACCACAATCCCAAGTGCGAGAAACCAAATGATAAACTCAGCTGAAATCACGAACAGAAATGGGTAGAAACAATAGATTTTCGGCCCCAGGCAAGAGTTCTACGAAGCTTTCCAAAATGGAACCATATTTATCAATCCGGCCTAGGGTCCACACTTTCCATAAAAACCACAGAGGTTAGACTCTTACCACTTTCTAGGAATAAGCTGAAATATGGGTTCTAGAAAAAAAACCACAACAAAACCAAAGTGTTGCTCTCGCAACACAATCATGTTTCGTTATTTAATATTATATCCACTCGAAGTCTAGTAAAGAGCTTTGGCTAAGACTGATGGATATCATTACTCATTGGTTCCTCAAATGCCGACTAAGCAAAGAAAGATCCTTATTTCTTCAGTGGACTGGTTTTTACGCAAGAATAGTTACGAAGGAATTACAAACTTGGGCTCAGAATACCTTCTAGATTTAAAAAAGATTTCGATATGTATAATAATTAATAAAATTAATAGATCAATGATATGATTAGAACGAAAATAACCAATGGTTAGCTGACACAGTCTGATTATTTAAATTGAAAAAAATAATAATAAAATAACAAAATAAAGTCAATGGACTACTAAATAAAATGAATTAATTGAAATGGAGTTAACCAATGAGTAGGTGACAATAAAACTTCATTAAATAAAATTAATATTGTACAAGTAATAAAATTATTAAAATGAAGTAACTAATGAGTACCTGATAAAGAAGCCATAATAAAAATAGTCAATATAGTAAATAATAAAAATAAATAAAAATAATAAAAATGTCAATAATAAAAATAGTCAATAGTAAAATAAAAATAAAAAATAGTAATAAAATAATAAAAATAATAAATAAAATAATATAAAATATAAATATAAAAATATAAAATAGTCAATTTTATAATAATAAAAATAGTCAATAGAATATTAAAATAATAAAAATAGTCAATAGGAGCAAGTTGCCTGTGCTTCTTTGTATCTTGGTGAGCTTCTTGCACTTCTTCTTTTATGCTGTTTTTTTTTTCTTTTATGCCACCAAGAAAGCTTTCCTTTATTGGTGGCATTTTTAGGCTTTTCTCTTCACTTTTTTTTATGCTTCCTTTTTTTATACCACCAGTAAAGTCCTTGGTGGCGCCACCTACGCCAAAAAAAAAAAATGACGATATTCCTTCTGTTGGTACTACACGTGTTTAGTACCAAGTAGAGTTAAGTCCGGAAAAATCAATAGTTTTTAATGTTAGTCGAACTCCCATTTTTCAAGTATCTTATGAAACTCTTTGCTTAACGGGTGTCTCGTATGGGGTGCTTCACAAGGATATCGTCACTAGGCAACCTGTGCGTGCGTATTTTACACCGAAGAGGTGGACGAGTGTCTAAATACAAGTGTGTCAGCTCCAGGAATATTTTCGTCCAGGGTTTTGTTGCGAAGTAGTTTTGCTTCCTTGTGTATACCTGTTTCTGAGGTTTAAACTACATGAAATACTAAATCAAATGTCTGTAAATATTTTCTGTTTTGTTGGATGTAATTTTAGTTATCATTTTTAGGTTCTTGGTTTACTATTTTCATTATCATTTTGTTCCACCAATATTTTATCATTTTACCAATTTAGTTATCATTTTATCATTTTCATTATTATATTATTGTATCAGTATCATTTTATCAGTTCGTATATTTTAGATGTATGTTTTTTTTTTCATTTTTAGATGTGGTAAAAAAGGAGATGTGAAGAAGCAGATTTCGGATTCTCTTTGGCTTCCTGTGACGAAAGAAGAGGAAGATATAGCATCTATTCAGAACGACTCTGCAGAAAAATTAGAAACTTTTGTCGATAATTTTACATTAGAAGAAGCCTTGGGCGTAGCTATGAAGGAGGAGAGGGAGAATGGGTGTGACAACTGTGGGAAAACTACGAAGTTTGTAGCCAAGTCGAAGTTCCTCTCACTTCCAAGGTTGGCTGTTTCTTTTTTTTTAGCTTTAGAACAGTCATGTGCTAAACACACGCTAGAAAAGCCTCGCTGCCATGACCTAAGCCAAGATCCATGTATGACTTTAAATCCTTTTGTTTGCCCTTGACATTTTTTGTTAACGCTCATTTCTTGTGAAAAACAGGAGAAGGTGAGAACCTAGTATTTATGCTAAATACTACTACTACTAACAACTGACTGTATCACCAAGCCGCCGGAGTCCAAAATAGCTAACACGCTCCTCCTCGGCCCTAGTCCCAATCTGTTCAAAGCCTCCATCTTTACACCCTCATAAGAAGTTTCTATTTCCCTTAAATCTTTTCTTATTGCATCCTTCCACTCCATTCCGAAACGAAATGTCATACGTCTTGGCTTAAACGGCTGGCCTATAAGGACTATCTTTGGCAGTCTGTCATTCTTCATCCATTGAACGTGTCTTAGCCGTCTGAACCTTTCTCTCATTGTATCCCTAGAAAGTGGGATTGAACCACGTTTTTCTTATTGCTTGCTGTTTGAGATACAGTCAGTCAGATACGGCTCCTCCGCAGTCGCAGTCCCAATATATTCAAAACCTCCTTCTATACACCCTCTATTTCTATTTCCTTTAAATCCTTTCTTATGACATTTTCCCATCCGATTCCAAGATGAGAATGTTCTACATTTGGGCAAAGACGGCTGGCATTGTCATCCTTCATCCATAGAATGTCTCCTACTCATCGGAGTCTTTCTCTCATTGTAGCCCTAAAAGGCGTGATTGAACCACATTTTTCATTTCTCGTCAGTCATTCCGGTTCCCAAAATAATCCGTATACAATTTCTTTCAGCAAATCCTTGCCTGTCTTTTTGGAGCATCCACGCTTTAGGACTACACTTGATCAGAAAAGCTATAAAAAAAAAAAAAAAAAAAAAAAAAAAAAAAAAAAAAAAAAAAAAAAAAAAAAAAAAAAAAAAAAAAAAAAAAAAAAAAAAAAAAAAAATAGAGCGATTCAAACAAAGTTGAACAATATTTATTGTCTTTATGACCCTAGGTAGCCTGATATGGGGGTTCTTGTGGTCTATTAGATAATTATGTATGGAACAGAAAAAGACAAAAATGAGACAAAATAAACAAAAAACGTAAAAACAAACTCACAAGATCAGCAAACTTTTCCTATTTAGCCTGGGCTAAATCTGATCCTATTAGAAGGAGCGAGGGGCTGAGACACAGTTGAAACAGAATCAATTGTTAGATTGGGAAATGACATTGAATGGAGAATCCAATGGTAGATGTCTTTTTCCGATCTGATTTCTGGTTTATCCGTTACCCTTATTTTCAAGCATAAAAATGGCTCGTTTTTAGCTAAATAAGGCTACTTCAGATAAACTTATATATATTTTCTTTCATAATAAGAATGTTAATACTAGCAATTGGTTTGCATCAAAGCCAACAAGGGCCGTGGTAAACCAAAAGAAAGAACAAAAAATCTTACTTTTTCTTTTACCAATTTTCTTTCTTTAAGATTTTTCATTTCCCAACTCTACTCCACGGATTTTACCGTTATTAGCTTGTTTTTTTTTAATCAGCTGATTGCCGGAGACTGGACCGGTCTTGGTATAACTTTTTGTTGCTGAAATTGGTTTGGTGAATCTTAGATATTTGAAATTATATCTTTGGAAAAAGTACAGATTTCGTTAGCACTCTACCAGATGTAGGAAAATTTACGTATGTCCATTTATTTACGTTGATTTTACATACGTAGATTTTTACGTTCAAGTATTTTTTTTGTCTGTTTGCGTAACTTTTACTATAGGTATATTTATAGGCCTATAATTTAATCTAAAAACGGGATTAAGTCTGGAAGATTTAAAATGGATATGTCTCATGGATAATTTTATGCCTC
This sequence comes from Artemia franciscana, assembly GCF_032884065.1. NCBI lineage: Eukaryota > Metazoa > Arthropoda > Branchiopoda > Anostraca > Artemiidae > Artemia > Artemia franciscana. The sequence goes on along the minus strand of NC_088883.1, from coordinate 21,923,728 downwards.
ATGGAAAACGAAGGAAATATTTAGGGAAGGCTAGATTAAGGGATAGTCCTTATAGTTGCCCTAAGTATGAAGAGATGGGCGAGTCTATGTATCATTTTTTTAGGGGATAAGGAATTGAGGGAATTACGGGTGGAAATTCTAGGTAGAGAGGTCAGGGATAGATTGGATTTGGGGTGTTTTGAAAAGTAGTAATATTATTGGAAGGTTCTTCCAGGTAGCTATGAAGCATTGTAGATTCTCATGAATAGTCAGTTCTAGTTTTCGCCAGTTTATGTTTTATGTTGTATTTTTTTGGTTGTTTGTTGTGTGTCACCATGGCCCGAAAGGACTTTCGTGGGAATAAATCTATGGATCTATCTGCGTATCTATCTTTACTATTCCTGCCCCTCTCATGTCTCTTATTCCTACTATTTACTTCTTCTATGGTACATCTTCTACCTGTTTGTTACTCACTTCTAGTATTATTTTGCTTCTTTAATTTTAACTTCTTTTAAGTCTTTAATTTTTTTTAATGTAAATTTGGTATTCCCACTTAGAAAATATATAAAAAAACTTGTCGATTATAATGTGAGTCTATCAACCGGTAATAGAAACAAAAGGATTTTTATCTTCTGCTGAAAATGAGTAAAATAGTTTTTGTAAAAAATTTAAATTGAAACAAAAACGTATACTGTAAAAGTTAGAAAAAACATGTATTATTTTGCTTCTTGGCCTCACTTAGCGTTTTCCCCGGACCAATTGTTCAGTCGAAGCTTATCTTCAACACTGTTTATGGTCTTTGCTGAGAATTTTGTGTTCAAATAAAAGAAAATAAAAAAAAAATGAACAGACAGGAGTCTGGAATTTTGTCAATATTGTGAAGAATTTATTTCTATGTTTTTCACTGCTTTATCAAGGTTCTGGCTGTTTAAATATTTCATTTTATTATATGTTACAGATTTTTACCTAATTGTGCCATAGGCTGTTATATAAATCAGACACAATTTATGAATACCGACACCGACAAATTCTATACAAGTTTTTGACCTGGAAATTTTGTCAAAAGCTAAACATAGCTTTTTATGAATATTTCATGTCAATATTTGTTGTAGATTTTCCTTTCAGTGACCTAATGGTGCCATAAGGTGTCATTATATATTTATTTTATATCTTGGCTTGAGAACTGACCAGAAGTGGCGTTTTTTAGCTAAAAATAGGTATGCTTTATGAATAAGCTACCGACAAATTCGATATCAGTGATAGAACTTGAAATTTTGTCAGAAGCTTAAAAACAGCCTTTTTTTTGGATAGGCCATGTAAATATTTTATGACAGCTTTCAACCTTGTTTTTTTTTTTCAAAAGATAAGAAAAATATACTTTATGAGTAGCTCACGGAAACTTTACCTTTCAAATTTTGTCAAAGCCCTAAATAGTCAGGCATAGTTTATGAATTGGCCACGGACATATTTTATTCTAGCTTTCGACGTAGAAATTTCTTCAGGAGTGTTTCTAATGCTGAATTTTTCATTGGGGGGGGGGGGGGCTCAACTTGTCTGGACTAAATATATTCAAGGTTGGCTCAGTGGAAAGACTTATTGCAAAAGGAAAGGCTTATTAAAACTCAATTGGTATACCTAAAGCTGGAAAAAGCTGGTCCATTTATGCAAACGCTCCCGCTTTACGAATTTAAGATATTCGCGACAGAAATATCCATATAATTATTTTCGGTTCTATAGTCAACAAATTGATTGTAATAGTGCGAAAGTAGCACTTTCGTCCTATTTTAGCAACCCTTGAGATGCCACAGTGCGACACAAAATAAAGTAGTGCTAAAATATCAATTTTGTGCTACGGATTGCAACCCTGCTCACAAGCAATCGGCTTTTATCATGCGTCGTTTTTTAAGTACAATTTTAAGGCTTGGATTTAGCTTAAGAAACTGTCCCCTTAATGTTGTACGCGAGACTATTCCAGAGGTTTATACTAGCATCGGTTAAGATATAGAAAAGGTTAAAGTGTGGTATAAGATCAAAAACTTGTATTTTATCGATTTACATGAGAAAAATTGCCCTACAAGTTATATCTTAAGTGGGAAACACATGTATCCAACATTGTTAAACAAGCAAATGTTTCACTATCCATTTTTAAGCTACTAAACAAATTTAATTGTCCTAAGATACATTCCCTCCGTGTTTACTTATCCTTTATCAGGCCGTTATTGGAATATGCATGTCCGGTCTGGCATTCGCAACTTTCAAATGAACTTAGTGACAAAATCGAGTCGGTCCAAAAGCGTTCGCTCAGGATAATTTACAAAGAAGGCAAAATTCCATACTCCTTCCTCCTTAAAGCTGCGCGCATTACCACCTTAAAAGAAAGGAGGGAAAAAATTGCCTGCTTTTCGCTAAATCAGTCATTTCCAATCCCCGTACTGAGGACTTACTCCCTGATTTTCACAATCCCATTAGACTCCGACTCCCCCGGTCAGCCTCCTTAGCAATCCCAACTTACTCTCCGATCCATGCTGTTACAGAAAGGTTTCGCAAAAGTTTTATACCCTTTATTCTGGGACACCTTAATAATAATTCGTGATTAATTGCCAAATTCCCCTTTTCCTCTATTGCCGTTTTTATTCTTTTTTTATTTACTGCAATGTTTTTGTAATTTAATTGTTAAGTTGCCCTTTATCTTTGATGATTTTGCTTTTTTAATCCCTTTTAATTTTAAGTGTTTGACTTAATGTACTATTTTGATATTTTTTTTTTCTTAGCTTTTAGTGACATATAAAGCGAATTCGGCTCTTTAGAGCTTGTGATAGCCTTTTGCAAATAAATATTATCTTATCTTATCTTTCTTATATAGAAGGATCAATTAAAGTAAGACTTTAATTAAAAGACTTTATTTTTTAAGACTTTATTAAAGTAAGGATTACAAATTCATGGTTAATAGTTAGAAACAATTGGTTCTTAGTTAAATTGTTAAATAAAAATATAATCCGATGAAATAATGTACAAATATTTTCTAGTGACATGCGGGATAGAACCAGGAAGCCTTTAATCCAGAGGCACGGCATTACTCACTGCGCTGTCACAAGGTGTCTATTTGAATTTTCTTACAAATTGTTCACATACTGATGATAAAAGAAAAACAATTAATGATTTACAACCATTTCTTAGTTTACGCCATATTCGAGGATTTATTCATATCCTTAACATCTAAGGATATAAAAAGCTAACGTTTCGTAATAACTTTTGAAATAAATGCGGTAAGAGCTCACTGTATTTCACCCATCTTTTACTAGCTTACCCACTATACCCTAAATAATTTTATGTTTCTTTAATTAAGCGCTGGGATTCAGCTAAAGTGAAGTGTATATCGTTTTATTATTGCCTTAAAATGGGTTGTTTTTGCAGTTCAGGCAAAGTAATATGTTTAATGCAATTTTTTTCTGAATATGATTATATGATTCAGCTAAAGAGATACGTTTACTGTAATATTTTTTTAAATTTATTATAGGGTTCTTATGATACAGCTTAAGCGATATGTTTATTGTGATGGCTATCTAAACAAATTATCAAATCCAATTACCATAGCCCCTTTGCTAGATATCAGCGCATGGATGGCCTCGTCGACAAAATTTCCGCCACATTGGCCAAACGATAAGAAGTTACATGTCTCCAGGTAACCAGACTTTTTTTTTCTCTGGAAGCTTTTGAATTTAGAAAGTCTAATCCTCTCTTAGGTAGATTTAAAAGCAACTATGATAGGCCCAGTTTTGCTTCATTTGTAGGCTCTATAATTTTTAGTTCTTCTAAGCACAGAGCCCTGAATAAATAGCGGCCTATATTCTTTCTTTTCTGTTTTCTGAGGATTACAGCATGGACAGACACCTAGGCTAACGGGAAGAGTGGCTTTGGCCTGTTTTTAATTTCTACCAAATATGGGATCAAATAATTCTGAGATCGTTGATTAGATTGCAAACTTGAGGCTAATACTGCATTGCTAAAATTCAAACTAAAAAATATTGAAGCATATTTTCCGCAAATGATTGGTTATGCTACTCCATGTTGAAAATAACCCCCAAATATTCCGCCGACAAGAGTTCCGCCTAAGTGAAAAAAAAATGGAGGCTAGATGCCTCAAGGTGAGAAAATCACCTTTTTATCTCTTCAAATGTAGCCAGCCAGGTAAATTCCTCGTATCTAACAGAGAGTTCTCTTTTCCTGTTTTTTGCTATATAATGTTTTGCTGTTGTAATTTCAGTAAAACCATAGTTAAATTTACAGGTAACTTTTAGGGCTTGACCAGGAGGAGAGGGGGGCGGGAATTTTCTTACTGTTATAAAAATAGAGTTAAGAGAAAGAGTCAAACTTTAGCGTAAAGAGCAGGTTGTTGAGGAGGAAAAGCTCCTTTCATACATGGAGTAATTTCTGTTTGTTCTGAGTTTTAATGTTGCTCCTTACTTTCATTTAAAAAAAAACTTGTTTTTTTATTTAATCTCTGGACGTTTGATAATTAATGTATGTTTTGATCTTGGCTCTCTGCACATAAATAATTAAAACGAAATTTGGATATTAATGAATTGTAATTAATCGGAATATTTTGAGAAAAAGGAGCGAGGGAGGAGGCCTAGTTGCCCTCCAATTTTTGGATTACTTAAAAAAGCAACTAGAACTGTTAATTTTTACAAACGTTTTCATTGGTAAAAAATATACGTAACTTACGAATTAACTTACGTAACGAACTTCTATATTTGTATGTTTTTATTGCGTTTATGAGGGAGTCAACCGTCGTTAATATCTTGCTCTTTACACTAAAGCTGAAATCATGTCCCAATTCCTTAAGAATAACCTCTAAATCACAAAGGCCGTAGAATAAATAGTTGAAATCATTAAAAATACTTTAGCGTAAAGAGTGAGGAATTACGAGGAGGTAAACCCCTCATATGCGTAATAATTTTTGTTCGTTTTAAGTTTTAATGCTGCTACTTACTTTCAGTAGAAAAAACTTTTCATATTTTTTTTCCTTGTTTTTTCAAATAATGCTAGAATAATTTCTTCTAATGAAATTAATGCATTGAAATTCTCTTCCCCCACGAGAAGTTTCTCCATGGAAATATCTTCCCACGTAACGCCCCCGCCCCAGTTCTCCCCCCTAAACAAAAAAATCCCCTGAAAACGTATGTACACTTCCCAATAATCATTGCTATATGTAAACACAGGTCAAAGTTTGTAACTTGCAGCCCCTCCCACGGGGACTGCAGGGGAGTAAGTCGTCCCTAAAGACATAGTTATTAAGTTTTTTGACTATGGTGAATAAAATGGCTATCTCAGAATTTTGATCCGGTGAATAACTTGAAACTTCTACAATAAGGTTCTCGTATACACTGGATCTGATGATGCGATTTTCGTTAAGATTGTATAACTTTTAGGGGGTGTTTCCCCTATTTTCTGAAACGAGACAAATTTTATCAGGCTTATAACTTTTGATAGGTATAACTGATCTTGATGAAATCTATATATTTAAAATCAGCATTAAAATGCTATTCTTTTGTTGTAATTATTGGTATCGAAATTCCATTTTTTAGAGTTTCGGTTACTATTGAGCCGGGTCGCTCCTTACTACAGTTCGTTACCACGAACTGTTTGATGAAAATGTGTTTTTGTTTTATTAATGTTAAATATCCCAATGTTTTATTTTATTATATTATTGTAGTTAATAAGTTTTTTCCGGTTTTTAAGTGTCATAGCGACGATTCCTGGAATTTCGGTAAAACAGATTAAAATTTAAGTGCTAAGATCCTAGTCTTTCCTGTCTGCATACTGCTTTGAAAACTTCCCTCGGTTCTGTAACTTAATTCTTCAACAGCAATGGTCATCATAGGGTCTGTTTTGTCTTAGTAGGGTAATCACAAGGACCTCATTGTTAAAGTATTCATAATTCATTCTTGAAAACCATGTTTTGTTTAATCCGATTGAACGTAGGAAATTTAACGACCTTGTCTCTATAGAACTCAGTTGATAGGTTAAACAGGCGATGTTATTTTTATTTTTTTGTTTTATTTTTTGTATCATTATTCTTTTGTTGTTCGAACGGTACTAAACCTGAAGGTTGCCCCTTTCTCAGCTGTGTATACTTGCTCTAATTTTTTTGTTACGTAGTAGCAAAATATGTCAAGTACAGTGTTGCAAGACTGCTCTTTTTTGTAGTTCTTCAGATCCAGGGTTGCCGTCAGCTTTTGCACTATCGAATGTGAGAGATACGGATTCTGGAAAAGTTTGTACAACCAATGGTTACCAGTACAAATCCCCAATACAAATTACCATTACCAATACAAATCAAACATGCGGAAAATTTGAAAGCAAAAAACTTAAAGTTTAACAATGAAATTGTTAAAATAGAACTAAGGCTGTAGAGACGGATAATTTAAAGACATTCGGGAGTTTCAACTGTGGTTCAACTTGGGAGGTTTAACTGTTAACTGTTCTCAGCTATTTTGGCACCTCACATCCTGGAAGAAAAGAAAATTAGCCAGACCGACTGGAGAAACCACCAATTTTCTTTTCAGAGCCAGGGATGCTATCTACACTCCGTCCCTCGTCTATCGGGGGGGGGGAATTTTTGTTTGTATTGTTTTAGAAAGAAGATACAAAGAAATTATTTTTCAAAATACAGGAGGGAAAGGAATTTTGTTCTTTTTTTATTTTTCTCAATGAAAATACCAAAAAAAAATATTCCTCAAGATAAGTTTGTGTTTATAGCTGGGGCAAACTATATAGGAATTATAGAGGACACCGTGAGATATCCGAATAATACTGAGTCTGAAGGTTGCCCCTTTCTCATTGGTATATGCTTGCTATACAAAATATAAAAATATGTCAAGTATACATACTAAATATGCATACAAAATGTGTCGAGCATAGTCTTGTAAGAATGTTTTTTTTTGTAGTTCTTCAAATCCTGAGTTGCTGTCATCTTTTGGACTCTCGAGTATGAAGGATGCGGATTCTGAAAAAGTTGCTTCTTGTGCCGCCAATGGTTGCCAGTACAAATTATTTGGGGTAATTCAGCATATTGGCACCTCTGCCCATTCAGGTAGGTGTCACAGTCATACAAAAATAACGTTGAGGCCTGTTGAGGCGGTCATGTGAAAACAGGAGTGTTTTATCTGTAATATTTTCAAACGCGCAGAAAATTTGAAATAAAAAAACATGAAGTCTAATAATAAAATTGTTGAAATAGAATTAGGCTGTAGAGATGGGTAAGCTTAAAGACACTTGGGAGGTTAAACTGTGGTTCAACTTAGAGGTTTTACTTTGGGAGGTTCAACTTCAGCTCTTTTTTGCAAATTTGGTACCTCAAGTCCAGAAAGAAAACAGCATGAACCAAGCGCCTGATAAACAGTCAAGTAAACTTTCTTTTATAGTGAAAAATACTGGAACAATGTCCAGGTCTACTACTTGTCAAGGAGGCGTAGCAGTGTCTCCGAAAATGTTACATGTGAAAAGGTTGAACGCTTTTTCATGAATAAATAATCAAATAAATTTTTACTAAATTAAATTTGTTAATTAATTTTATTAAGGTAATTAATTAATTCAGTTTAATTAGTTAAGGAAATTTGGAAAACTAAACCACATTTTTGAACCTAACAACCTCAGTTCTTTCCTTCAATTGACGTAAAATACACATTTTGAGATTTTCTGGGATTCACACGCTTAGTATTGAAACTTTAGCTGATTTTGATTTCTCGTTCATTGTTTTCTAAGAGCTAGAATTGTTTTTCTCATCTTATTTTTGCTAGGGTCAACCGGTCAGAAGTTTTTTTCTGGTGTGGGAGTAAAAAGGGTCATTTTTATGCAAATGAAGGCCTGCAAAAACTCAGCGACATTTTAAGCGTTTCATTTTTTTTATATAATCTTTTGTTCTTTTTTGGCTCGCGTCAACTGGACAGAGGTTCTTGCCGATATGACAGTGAGAAATATTTTTTTTTCCGGGGAGGGGAGGGAGGGAGGGAAAAGGGACGCTTTCGCCGGGTGCAGAAATTTTAGGGCTGCAAAATTCCAAATAAATAATTTAACCGTTACAATCATTCTGTAGTTTTTGAAGTTTTATTTCTATTAAATTAATTAGAGGGCGCATATATAATAAAGTTGATTTAAAAAAAAAAAATTAAAAAATGAATAATAATAATGAAAATAATTGAATTAAAACGATTAACGATAATTAAATATTATAAATAATAAATAAAAAAAAATTATCAATTTATTAATAAAATGAAATAGTTTTGTTTAAATAATGAAAGTTTTGTTAAAATTCGACCTCAAAATTCTATGGGAGAAGGGCGTGTGTGTGTGTATGTGTGTGTGTATGGATAATCAAGATTTTACCCCGGGCGCAAAAGAGGTCAGAACCGCCATTGTAGTAAAAAGGGTTATTTGATGGATATTAAGATATCTCAAACATACGTTAAGCTTTAAATAGTTCTTTTTGTTGTTGTTTTCTTGAATTGTCTGTTCCACCTGTTTTTGAAGCGTCAACCGGGCAAAGGTTTTGGTGATATGAGATTAAGAAGGGCTATTTGACGGGTAAATTAGATTGGTACATCTCAGTAATATCTTATAGGATTAATTTTATCCATAAAAGGACGCAATTTTTTCCTTCATTTCCTGATAAGAAAGCATGTTCATTCAAATTGTTTGCAGAAAAGTAACTTAACTACTAATACCAACAGCTCACTGCAGCACTAACCTGCCTGAGCCCAAAACAGTTATGTCATCCTCCAATCCTAATCTATTTAAAGCTTTCCTCTTTACGCCATCTCACGAAGTTTGCATTTCTAATAACTCCTTCCTTATGATCTCCGACCCCATTCATGAATGACCTTTTTTTTTGTTTGGCCCTAAATGATCGGCCAAAAGGGATGGTTTTTGGCGATCTGTCATCTTTCATTCGTAGAACATGTCCTAGGCATCTCAAGCTTTCTCTCATTATAACCCTAGAAAGCGCGATTGATCCACATTTTTCTTACGGCTTACTGTTTGAAATACGGTCAGTCAAACGGGTACCCGGAAGGATCCTTAGACCATTGTTCTGGAAAACATCTAACAAATCCTCAGTCTTTAGGAGCGCCCATCTATTAAACCCATAATTGACGACTGTCACCACTGCTGCTTCTAATATTCTAATCTACCTATTCTTCGAAACCTTTTTTCAACTATGAAAAAATACCCTAGACCTTTGCTATTCTTTTTTAACATATTCACTACATCGACCATCGTTACTAATAATATTACCAAGGTAAGTGAAGCTGTCTACTTTGACGATCTTTTTGGTACTCAACGTCACCTTTTCTTCGTCTCTTATTGCTATATTAGTCGACTAATAATGACATTACGCCCGACTAATATAGACATTGCTTCCGACTAATATAGACATTACCTCTGATTAATATAGACATTAGAGATTACCCACGACTAATATAGACATTACCCCCGACTAACATAAACTTATTCTTCTTGACAATAATTCTCAAAGCTATCCTAGCACTCTGAACTCGCTTGTTCAGAGTGAAATGTTCGCTTGAAATGTTCTTTCATTGTACTCACACTATCATCAAGGATGCTTAAATCATCAACATATTTTAATTGCAGCAATGTTTTTCTCGCACGTAACAATAATCACTTAACTGTATTTATCTCATTTACCACAAAGGGGTAGGACCTTCATTAAAGCTCTTTTACCGGCTGAATCAGGCGCTTTTTCTTAATCTATAAAAGCAAGGATTAAAAGGGTCTCGTTCAATTGCTTGATTTAATAGGCTGAACTATTCCTGAGGTATTCCTGACATGTTCTATTATTCCTAATATGGTAATTGTGTCTATGTATAAAAGTTAGATCAAAATACTTGCTTGTAATTTTATACCTGGTCTGATTATTCTTTTCAATATTACTTCTGTTGCATTTTTTTGTACCTTATTGTGTTTATGTTTTTGTTTATGTTATGTGTTTATGTATTTATTTAATAATATTTTTAACGTTTCTTTTCCCAATCGTCTGAATTAACTTCTAAAAAATAGGTCTTGAATGAATTATTCCTGAGATGTTAATTGTGTCTGTGTAGGGAAGTTAGATGAAAATATGTAAAATTAAACGGTGCTAGGGCATGCGGTGCTGATATGCGCGTTAATAGTGTATGTGATGTAGTATGAAAGAACCATTGATATCGTCGAACAAGTAAACGGTGTTAGAATATATGTTGCTGATGTACACAGTGCTAGTGGATACAATGTAGTGTGAAACGCCCTTTAATATCGTCGAATAAGTAAACGGTGCTAGTGTATATTGTGCTGATATACATGGTGCCAGTATTTACGGTGCAGTGTGAAAGAACCATTGATATCATCGAGCAAGTATGGGTGCTAGAGTGTATGGTGCTGCTATACACATTGCTAGTGTATACGGTGTAGTGTGAAAGGCCCTTTAGTATTATCGAATGCGTAAACGGTGCTAGTCTCTATAGTGATAATGCATACAGTACTAGTATATCCTGACTAGTGTGAAAAAACTCCTGATATTGTCGGACTTCTAATATTGTCGAAAAATAGACGGTGCTAGTATATGTGGTGCTTATATGCGCGTTGTTAGTGTATGCGATGTAGTGTAAAAGAACCATTGATATCGTCAAACAAGTAAACTATGCTAGAATGTATGTAGCTGATATACACGGGGCTAGTGTATACAGTGTAGTGTGAAACGACCTTAATATCGTCGAATAATAAACGGTACTAGTGTATATGGTGCTGATATACATGGTGATAGGTTATACTGTATAGTGCAAAAGAACCATTGATATCATCAAACAAGTATGGGTGCTAGAGTGTATGGTGCTGATATGCACAGTGCTAGTGTCTATAGTGGTGATACATACAGTAGTAGTGTATACGGTTTAGTGTGAAAGTACCACTGATATCTTCGAACACATATGGGTGTTAGAGTATATGCTGCTGATATAGACAGTGCTAGTGTATACAGTGTAGTGTGGAAGAAGTTTTAATACCGTCGAATAAGTAAACGGTACTAGTGTATATGGTGCTGATATACATTGTGCTAGTGTATACGGTGTAGTGTGAAAGAACCATTGAAGTGTGCTAGAGTGTATGTTGCCGATATACACAGTGCTAGTGTATACGGTGTAGTGTGAAGGGACCTTTAATCTTGTCGAAAAAGAAAACGGCACTAATGTCTATGATGATGACGGTTTGGTCGAGCAAGTATGGCTATTGGAGTATATAGTGTTGATATAGGTAGTGTTAGTGTGTATAGTGTAGTGTGAAAGGACTTTTAATATCGTTGAATAAGTAAACGGTGCTAGTGTATGCGGTTCTGATATGCACGCTGCTAGTGTATGCTATGTAGTGTGAAAGAACCATTGATATTGTCGAACAAGTAAATAGTACTATAATATATGTTCCTGATACACATGTTGCTAGTGTATACAGTGTAGTGTGTGTTGACCTTTAATATACTTGAATAAGCAAACGGTACTAGTGTATATGGTGATGATATAAATTGTGCTAGCGTAGACGATGTAGTGTGAAAGAACCATTGATATCGTCGAACAAGTATGGGTTCTAGAGTGTATGGTGCTGATATACACAGTGCTAGTGTATACTGTGTAGTGTGAAAGGACCTTTAATATTGTTGAATAAATAAACGGTCCTAGTATATATTGTGCTTATATGGACATTACTAGTGTTTACGGTGTAATTTGAAGGAACAAATGATGTTGTCGACCAAGTAACCGGTGCCAGAGGGCTGATCGTGGTGCTAGAGTGTTGTTTGATATTGTCAAACAAGTAATCGGTGCTAGAGTATTTGGTGCTGATATACACGGTGCTATTATGTATGGTGTATTGAAAGAAGGATTGATGTCGCCAAAAATAATCGGTACTGGAGTGTATGGTGCTGATTTACACAGTGCTAGTGTGTACGGTGTTGTGTGAAAGGACTTAGTATCGTCGAATAAGTAAACGGTGCTAGTGTATGCTGATATGCACGGTACTAGTATTTATGGTGTAATGTGAAAGAAACTATTGATATCATCGAATAAGTAAACAGTGCTAGAGCATATGGTACTGATATACACGGTTCTAGTGTATACGGTTTCGTTTGAAAGCACCCTCAATGTCGTCAAGAAAGTAAACGGATACATGACATTTCGTATACGGTGTAGTGTGAAAGCACTTTTCATATAATCAAATAGGTACTGAGAAGGCAGCTTCAGATAAGATTTCCCTCCATGTTAACTTTAGTTGATTTTTGAGAAATAGGAAAACTTGTCATTTTCATAGCTGTTACAGTAGGTGTAACGTAATGAAAAACAAATCACGACCATAAATTTAAATATGATTTTTGAAAAAAACAAAAAAACAAAAAACAACTGTCAAGCGACAAAAAATGTTCATCTTTAGCTGATTTAGGAATATTAACTATTAGTTTGATTAATCTTGATAGTAAAAGTTTACTGGGAAAACAAATTTATGGGAATTTTGAAAGGTAGTTCGAAACCCTTAAAAATGGTTTCGGATCGAAATGAAAATTGCACCACTGCAACCGCCATTATCGAAAGCTCCGAAAAGGAAAGTTACTACCCACTACCTTGAACAACAAGGAAAATCATTTATTTGCATAGGTAGCACAAATGTGTTTTTTTATTCTTTTTTTGTTCTTCTTTTTATTAACAGATTGCAGGGAACCTGAACATGATAGAGAGCTATTCCAAGGTTTAATTTGAAAGGATTTTGCAATATCTAGTTTCTTCTGTAATTAACATAAAATAACATTGTAAAAATGAAATATGAATTTTTGACATAAAAACTGTATCTTCACATTAAAGATGACATAACACATGTGTCTTTCAACAATGGCTCTAAAAAATAGTTGGGTTGAAAGCGCTGACAACAGGATTCGTTCTTTACTGGTTTTGTTAAGGGAGGATTCTTTCCCTCGCTAGCCGAGTTAAGGGATAATAAGAACTTGCTATTGTAGTAAGGAACCATTAGCAAGCAACTGTTGATATGGAAGGAATCATTTCTTAAATAAACAAGAAAAGTAGTTCTATTCCTTTTTTATTCCTTATTTTATTTCTTTTTTATTTATTCTTTTATGATATGGAATCCACACGATTATCTGTGGAAGATTCAACAGCCCAAGGGACGATATGTGATTCGATTGATGCGCTGACCAGTTCGGTCCATCAGATTTTAGAAACAGTTGAAGCAACGCGGGAAGAGATACAAGGTTTGAGATCGGAATTATCCGAAATCCGTTCAGACATTAGTGGTCTAACCTCCAAAGTGAATGATATTGAAATCATAACTGCGACCCACTCGGATACAATAACAAAGATTCAGGCAGAATTAAAAGATATACAAAAGAAAGAAACCCATGGATTAGGACCTCTCATTGATAAGGTCCTCATATTGGAGAATTTGGAAAAGAAAGACAACATTATTTCTTGGAAATTAAAGGCTGCCTCAGTGCCGGAGGCCTCGACGAAAATGGAAGATTTGCTGGAAAACTTCTTACAACTAAAAGTTAATTTTGAAGTTAAAGAAGTACATGACAAATTTGTGAAAATACGACTCATGAACTCGGATGACAAATTCTCGGCACTTCAAGCGAATAAACAATTACGTGACCAGTCCTGGAAAAAAGACCTAGATAAAGCGTCAAAATTTAATTACAATGGAGTTTTCTTCAGTGATGATGTTAGTAAAACCTGCAGGGAGATTCGCGCTACGCTAAATCAAAAAAAAAGAAAGAAAGAAATGAAAGATAAATGTTTTGTTGCATGGATCCCACCCATGGTACCACCCACATTATGCTACATAGACCAAGACGGAGTGAAACAGAAAAAGAAGTGGTATAACGTCCCACCAGTCGATTTTTTTTTTTTTTTTTTTTTTTTTTTTTTTTTTTTTTTTTTTTTTTGTCATTATTAGTGACTTGTTAGGATTTTTTCATAATAGTCACCACATAAATGCGCAAATATGTGTTGGTGTACGCACATTGTTGCCAAAATCTCTGTTGAATGAGAAAGAATGAACGAAAATAAGAATGAATACGAATGAAAGAATGAACATACTTCCACCAAAATGCAATGGAATTCTCCGACGTGTGCGGTTGTTATATCTGCTTAGCTTAGTTTTCTTTTTTGAGTGGTCTTTTGTTAAATTGTTGATTAACTGGAGTGAGGCTTTTTTGTTGATTGATGATATTGAGTTTACATAATTTACCTGATCTTGTAAGCAGAACTAAACTGTTAGAGGAAAATCCTTTTGATATACTGAAATGCATGAGGGATGTGAAGGATGATGAAGCAGTAATTTTGGAAGATAACCCGAAAAACAAATTTTCATTTATGGATGATTCTATCCCCACATGCAGTAATGTACGTTTTTCTAGTTTTAACTGCAGAGATTTACTTAGTAGCATTGAGTTCATAAATGATATAATTGATAAAAATGAAATTGAAGCTTTAGCGGTAAACGAAACTTTCTTAAATGCTAGGAATATTAATGATGTAATGTTTCTTGATTATGATTTTGTTCATGAGAGTAGAAAACACCATCAGCATGGTGGATTAGGATTTATCAGAAGAAAAGAGTTAAAATCGAAAATAAGACAAGACCTAATGATTTGGAATGTAGAAATGATTTTTGAAATGTGTATTCTGGAATGTGAAGTTAATGGGAAAAATCAACAGTTATGATATCTTTATATCGCCCACCTTCCGGAAGCATAGACCAATTTTTGATGCAATTTGAAATTCTGTTAAATAAAATATCACAAATCAATAAGCAAATGTTTATTTTTGGTGATTTCAACCTAGACCTAATGAAAATTCAAGCAAAGCAAAATGATTCGAAGATAAGAGAATTTTTAGAATCATGTCTGATTCCAACTCGAATAGATGATAATGGAGCAACATTAATTGATAATATTTTTTCTAATACTATTTGTTTTTAAACTATTGTCATATTAAACGATATTCAAGATCACGGTGTGATAATTTCTGAATTTAATTTGGTCAGATCTAAAAAAATAAACTTAATGAAAGAACAGGTCGTATACTAAATGGTGAATCAATTGCGCGTTTAATTATTAAGCTAGGAGATATAGATTGGAAGGAAGTAGTCAGTACTGAGGATGCAAACAAGGCATTGGAAATGTTTTATAAATCATTTAATGATGTTTATAATGATATATGTCCGAAAGTTAAAAGGAAAACACCCAAGTCAATGCCACAAAAACCATGGATATCCCGGAGACTGTTAAAATATATTAATGAAAAAAAAAATAGACTATACAAAATCAAATGCAACTATCCGTCTGATGAAAACATCCAGAAATTCAAATTGTACAAAAATACTCTGACTTATGAGAAGGAAATATCTTCAGCTGCGTCCCAGCAGAAAATGTGGGAAATCTTGCGTGATAAATTAAATAAAAATAAACCAAGAGCAACACCGACTTTTCTTAATAATGGAAATGACGTTAATGAATCAACTGAAAAAAAGGATATCGCGGAATTATTTGCTAAGCATTTCAATAAAATTGGTGAAGAATTGGATAGAGATCTTTTGGATGAGTCATCAGATTATACACGATTTTTGCCCCAAAACTAAGATAAATCATTGTATATGCTACCAGTATCATTTGATGAATACCAAAAAGCTATTAGTGATTTAAAGAGAGGAAATTCAGCCTCAGTAGATGATATATCGACAAATCTTTTGAAGAAAATATCAAGAGTAATATATGAACCTCTTGCACATGTTATAAATACTAGCATAAAAAATGGTGTCTTCCCTGATCTTCTGAAAAAGGCTAAAATAATCCCTATATTTAAAAAAGGTGAGGCTCAAGACCCCAATAATTACCGTCCTATAGCATTCCTTTCCCCACTGGCTAAAGTTTTTGAAAAAATAATGAAGCATAGACTTACATCCTTTCTGGGTCCAGTTTTTTTTTCGAAGGTCCAGTTTGGTTTTTTAAAAGATAGATCGACAGAAGATGCCGTCGTCGCAACACATATTTTTATTAATGATGCTTTAAATGATGATTGTTTAGCAGTTACATGGTTTTTTGATATTAAGAAAGCTTTATACACTTTAAATCACGAAATTCTATTTAAAAAAACTTGATAAGAGGAGTACCTTTAAAGTTAATCAACTTCTATTTACACAATCGAAGGTTTGTGGTAAATATTGATGGTGAATATTCGTCTAAGACATCGAATAGTAATATCGGTGTACCGCAAGGTTCAATTTTAGGACCTGTATTATTTTTATTATATATATAAATGATGTCCCTAAATCTACTCCTGAAAATGCATTAACAATTGTGTTTCCGGATGATACTGCAGCAAGTTTAAAAGCACCAATATTAGATGCACTGAAAGAAAAACTGATTGAAGTTGCAAAATCCATCACAAATTGGTTCCAAATTAACAAACTTGTCCCTAATTTTGTTAAAACAGAATTTATTATTTATGGAAGATCAAATCAAAAGTTGAAAAATATTTCTCTGAATAAAATTACCATTGATACTATTCATGAAATCAAAAGAGTATACACAGCAAAATATTTAGGTATCGTTTTTTACCCTACCATGAATTTTAAAACACATTTCGTTGTTGAGACTAAAATTATCAAGAAATATAGGTTTGCTCCACCGACTAAAATTTTTATTCTCATATAAGGTTCTAAGGATCCTACATTTTTGCCTAATTGATGCACACGTCCAATATTGCTCAGCTATATTTTTGCTGACTTTTAAATCACATATTAAACCACTACAAATCCTACAAAACAAAGTTATTCGAATTCTAGATAAGTTTTTACAACACCCAAGGAGTACAGATATCCACTCTGAAACACGTACTTCTTACCTGTTTCTAGACATAATGACTCTTACACAGAAATCTCATATGCTATTATCTAGTTGGTTTTTTAAGATTCAACATGTACATAATTTCTTTTTTGACCAGAATTTACTGTCCAAACATCAAAATTCACTGATAACTAGATGAGTTAACCCATATAAACTGCCTCTGGTGAAAAATGAAAGATCCCCTTTCAACCTCCGGTAGATCCCATCAATACCCAACAAATATTCATTAAATAAATTTGTTGAGTTACCAATAGGATCTTTCAAGAGACAATTAGAAAGTTATATAATGGAATCTGCTTGCAAGAACGGTTGGTAAAATTTTTTTATTTTATATTATATTTTGATCTCACTCAACTTACTCCACTTGAAATACCCTCATTAAAGATATTGCTCTTTTTTTTTATTATTTTGTTGATGAAATAGTGGTTCATTTTTTGTTTGTTCTGTATCAATGAGGATTGCTAAATTTTGTTTATATGTCTTGCAAAGTAGTCAAGCTTGTCTCTCCATTTGGGCAAGTTGAAGATTTTGATGAATATGAATTTTTGAATAAATGAATCTTAATAAAACGTAAAAAGTGTGGAATGAGGCCTTTTTAAAGTCCATCCAAAGTGAGATTTACTAATACCGAGACTTTGCTAGTGCCTACGTCAATCAGTTTCCACAGAGTCTTTTGATTAGCTGGAAAATTCTAATTGGCTCAAATTAGTGTTAGTTAAATCTCGGTGTTAGTAAAATATCATTGCGGATAGCCCTTTAATAAAAAAAATCTGAGCCCCACTTAACTACATCTCATTAGATTTTCATTGGGTTGATTTCATGACTACCTTATTTCTAGGTCATTATATTGCCTACATATCAAGCCCCTCAGAAGATAGATGGCGTTGTTATGATGACACAAACGTGACAGAAGTGAGCCTAGACCATGTAATTGGGGATGAATCTTCGAAAAATGCATATATATTGTTTTACGTGCAAGATTTTGTTTATCAAGAAATGGAACAAGTTAGTTAAAAGTGTTGTGTTGTATTTTGAGGAAACTAGTTGAATTTCTGGGTAATATATTTATAGTTGTTTTTCATGTCTTTTTGTATATGTTTTCCCTTATATTTTTTCGAACGTCTTTGTGACAAAGTTTTTCCATACATCCAATTTTATGAGGTCCAAAGTTATAGCGAAACAGGTGAACTTTAAACGGTTTTGTATTTGTGATATTATATATTACTATTGAACTTATATATTACTATTACTATTGAACGAAAAGATTGATCAGGTTGGGAGCTTCAGTTACCTTGGTAGTATTATTAGTAAAGATGGTGGGAGCAGTGAAGATGTTAAAAGTAGAATAGCTAAAGCTCAGGGTGTTTTTTCACAGTTAAAAAAAGTTTGGAAGAATAGAAAGATAAGCCTACAAACCAAGATTAGAATATTGGAAGCTACAGTGATGACAGTGGTCAAATATGGCTCTGAAGCATGGACACTCCGAAAAGCAGATGAAAATTTACTAGATGTTTTCCAGAGAAATTGCCTACGGATTGTTCTGGGTACCCGGCTGACTGACCGTATTTCAAACAGTAGGTTGTACGAAAAGTGTGGTTCAATCCCGCTTTCTGGGGCGATAATGAAAGAAAGGTTGAGATGGCTAGGCCACGTTCTACGGATGAAGGATGACAGATTACCGAAGATTGTCCTTTTTGGCCAACCGTCTGGGGCTACACGGAAAGCAGGTCGTCCTTGTCTGGGTTGGGAGGATGTCATAAATAAGGATTTAAAGGAAATGGGAACTTCCTGGGAGGGTGTAAAGAGGGAGGCTTTAAATAGATTAGGTTGGAGGAGGAGCGTGCGTAGCTGTGTTGGCCTCAGGCGGCTTGGTGCTGCAGTGAGTTATTAGTAGTAGTAGTAGTAGTAGTAGTAGTAGTATTGAACTTATTGCATCTACTTACGAACTATGAGAACCTTCCAGATGTGGCCGTTTGGTGTCTTGTTTGATTCACCTTGAAAAGCACATCTACCTGCACACAAGCGGAAAGGGAATTATCTGAAGACCTTCCTAGTAATTTTTTTTTTTAATAGTGACCCAAGAGTGCCTTCTTTAAGTTTTTAACCCCTTCCTCGTTATAGAAATTACCTGGTCTACCCGAGAAGTATGACTTGACTGTACCTACCTATTTTTCATATTATTAACTGAAGACCCCTCTTTCCTCCGAAAGAAGTATCCTAATAATAAGATTTTCTGTGTTTTGAACCCCTTCCCAGGAAAAATTATTGGACCCCCTTTTCTCTCCTGCCGTTTTTGTAGTCTTGTAACTGTCAACTGCAATTGATCTAAACTGGCTCTTTTGCAGGGAATGAGTTAGACTTTGGATGATTGAGTGTTACCAGACACATTTTCAAAAGGTTCCCTTAAGGGTCAAGTCTCAAGTGGTGGTTCTGGTCCATCTTGCACCCTAGGCAAAATGTTGACCCCCCCCCCTGTTTCCAAAAAAAATTTCAGGCCAAATTTAACAAAATTTTCATTTATTAACATAATTCGGATACAAAATATCACAAAAACACTAACATCAATTGAATTTGATTTACTTTGTTTTTATTTTCTAGGAATGGTGACGAAGATATCGCAAAAATGAACATTTTGGATTCAATTTGCTAATACTTACTGCCAACTGCGCCTTCTACTTCATTTGAATAAAAATTCCCAAAATTATAAAATGGTTGTAACCGTTAGATACTTTATTGGAAATTTTGCTCCCCCTAAAATTTTGGTGCCTAGGGTAACTGCCCCCTCTCCTGAAACCACCCCTGATGCTTTCCCCCGTAAGCTAGAAATTAAATTAACTGATCATGTGGTTTATGATATTTTCCTCGTTAGCTGTATATTTTAGAAGTTTTTACGGAACATTTTGCACCCGCCCTCACCTAGATTTTGATAAACAGCCTGTTTTTTATCTTCGCTATAAAAAAATAAGTGATATACCTACTTTCAGGGCTCATAACCTCACCTACATTTTCGTGAATTACCTCTTTTTTTCTATTTTATCATGCAAAAAATAAGGAACAAAAGTGCCCCTTCTGCGAGCGTTTTGTATGTTTTTGGGGGCAGTTCTCCCAAAATTACCTTTGAAATATTGAAATGTCTTACCTTGGCTCAATGTCACCAAATTCTTATTATGTCAAATATCTAATGTTTTTTCTTACGGATAAAGTTGAATAGGGTAGCTGATACAGACGTGTTGGAGTTTTTGTTATGCTGTCCCTGTTTGAACATGGCCTTTGGGGGGTAAAAAGAATTTAAAAAAAAATATGTCGAAATAAACATTAGCATCAGAAGCAAAAGACGGAATGCTCCTCTTCGTCCTAGATGCTTTCGGACTAGTATGGGCATCAGGGAGACTCCATTAGCATAAACTTAATATAGAGAACACTATTATTACTATTTTTGACAACTCACTTCAGCACCAACCGACCTGAGTTCAACACAGTTACGTACGCTCCTCCTCCGTCTCCATCTATTCAAAGCTACCCGCTTTGAACCCTCCCAAAGCGTTCAAGTTTTTTATTGAATCTTTCATTACAACCTCAGAATGGGGATTCGAGGGCAACTTGAATCTTGCCCTTCCCCAATAACACCGAATTCTTATTATATAAAACATCTAATATATTTTCTCATGAAGAAAGTTGGATATGGTATTTGATGAATGGCTAATTGGAGTTTTTCTTATATTGCTCCTTTTTAAACATCTGCTTGAGGGGGGGGGGGCATTTGCTAATAAGAATGAACGAAACTAAATTCAAATTAAACATTAGCATTAGAAGCAAAAGGTGGAGTAAGACTCTTCTTTCGAGATGTTTTTGAACTAGTTGAGGCTTCAGGAGACGCCAGCAGCATGGACTTAGTATAGAGAATACTATTATTACTACTACTGATAACCCACTTCAGCACCAAGCCGGCTGAGGCCAACACAGCTACGTAAGCTATTCCTCCATCCCTATCTACTCAAAGCTTCCCTCTTTACACCCTCTCAAGAACTTCTAGTTTTTCTTAAATCTTTCTTACGACCTCTTCCGAATGTTATAACCTCTCCTTGTGACATCCTCTCATCCTTGAAATCTCTCCTTGTGACATCCTCTCATCCTTGACATCTCTCCTTGTGACATCTGAAAAAGACGATCTTTGGGAATCTGTCATCCTTCATTCACAGAACGTGTCCTAGCCATCTCAGCCTTTCTCTGATCATAGCCTTAGAAAGCAGGATAGAATCATATTTTTCGTACAGCTTACTTCCTTAAAATACTGTCAGTCAAAAAGAAGAACTTCTAGTTTATCTTAAATCTTTCCTTACGACCTCCTCCGAATGTTATAATCTCTCTTTGTGACATCCTCTCATCCTTGACATCTCTCCTTGCGAAATGACATCTGAAAAAGACGATCTTTGGGAATCTGTCATCCTTCATCCACAGAATGTGTCCTAGCCATCTCAGCCTTTCTCTCATCATAGCCTTAGAAAGCAGGATAGAATCATATTTTTCGTACCGCTTACTTATTTATTAAAATATTGTCAGTCAAAAAGGAGAACTTCTAGTTTTTCTTAATTCTTTCCTTACGACCTCCTCCGAATGTTATAATCTCTCTTTGTGACATCCTCTCATTCTTGACATCTCTCCTTGCGACATCTGAAAAAGACGATCTTTGGGAATCCTTCATCCGCAGAACGTATCCTAGCCATCTCAGCCTTTCTCTCATCATAGCCTTAGAAAGCAGGATAGAATCATATTTTTCGTACAGCTTACTTATTTAAAATACTGTCAGTCAAAAAGGAGAACTTCTAGTTTTTTCTTAAATCTTTCCTTACGACCTCCTCCGAATGTTATTTTCTCTCTTTGTGACTTCCTCTCATCCTTGACATCTCTCTTTGCGACATCTGAAAAAGACGATCTTTGGGAATCCTTCATCCGCAGAACGTATCCTAGCCATCTCAGCCTTTCTCTCATCATAGCCTTAGAAAGCAGGATAGAATCATATTTTTCGTACAGCTTACTTATTTAAAATACTGTCAGTCAAAAAGGAGAACTTCTAGTTTTTTCTTAAATCTTTCCTTACGACCTCCTCCGAATGTTATTTTCTCTCTTTGTGACTTCCTCTCATCCTTGACATCTCTCTTTGCGACATCTGAAAAAGACGATCTTTGGGAATCTGTCATCTTTCATCCACAGAATGTGTCCTAGCCATCTCAGCCTTTCTCTCATCATAGCCTTAGAAAGCAGGATAGAATCATATTTTTAGTACAGCTTACTTATTTAAAATACTGTCAGTCAAAAAGGAGAACTTCTAGTTTTATGGCACTTGGTATTAACCAAGTGACATATAGCAATCGCCAATTCTGTCGGTCTGTCTGTCTGTCTGTCTTTCGGTCTGTCGGTCCCGGTTTTGCTACTTTAGGCACTTCCAGGTAAGCTAGGACGATGAAATTTGGCAAGCATATCAGGGACCGGACCAGATTAAATTAGAAATAGTCGTATAAATTAGAATACTGTCAGTCAAAAAGGAGAACTTCTAGTTTTTCTTAAATCTTTCCTTACGACCTCCTCCGAATGTTATAATCTCTCTTTGTGACATCCTCTCATCCTTGACATCTCTCCTTACGACATCGGACAAAGACGATCTTTGGGAATCTGTCATCCTTCATCCACAGAACGTGTCCTTGCCATCTCAGTATTTCTCTCATCACAGCCTTAGAAAGCAGGATATAATCATATTTTTCTTACAGCTTACTTATTTAAAATACTGTCAGTCAAAAAAGAGAACTTCTAGTTTTTCTTAAATCTTTCCTTACGACCTCCTCCGAATGTTATAATCTCTCTTTGTGACATCCTCTCATCCTTGACATCTCTCCTTGCGATATCTGACAAAGACGATCTTTTGGAATCTGTCATACTTCATCCACAGAACGTGTCCTTGCCATCTCAGCCTTTCTCTCATCACAGCCTTAGAAAGCAGGATATAATCATATTTTTCTTACAGCTTACTTATTTAAAATACTGTCAGTCAAAAAGGAGAACTTCTAGTTTTTCTTAAATCTTTCCTTACGACCTCCTCCGAATGTTATAATCTCTCTTTGTGACATCCTCTCATCCTTGACATCTCTCCTTGCGATATCTGACAAAGACGATCTTTTGGAATCTGTCATACTTCATCTACAGAACGTGTCCTTACCATCTCAGCCTTTCTCTTATCACAGCCTTAGAAAGCAGGGTATAATCATATTTTTCTTACAGCTTACTTATTTAAAATACTGTCAGTCAAAAAGGAGAACTTCTAGTTTTTCTTAAATCTTTCCTTACGACCTCCTCCGAATGTTATAATCTCTCTTTGTGACATCCTCTCATCCTTGACATCTCTCCTTGCGATATCTGACAAAGACGATCTTTGGGAATCTGTCATACTTCATCCACTGAATGTGTCCTAGCCATCTCAGCCTTTCTCTCATCAGAGTAACATTTTTCGTATAGCTTACTTATTTAAAATACTGTCAGTCCAGTGGTACCCAATACCATACACTATAAGAAAAAATTGGTTGGCAGGGTACATATAGTTCAAGAAAAATCAAATTTAAGTAAATATTGATTTTAACTGTATGTTTTTATGGTGTGTTTTAGATATTGATGACAAACAGAGTATAATATAAAACGAAAAGAAAAAAGGTGGTAAATTACAAATAAAGTATAACAGAATAAATTCACAACATTACAGGTGCAGTAATAAGAAAATTTGAAAAAATAGTAGAACTAAAAATGGAATTTTTAGCCTAAGACTGGCACAATAATAAGATAAAAAGCATATTATTCGGCTAATTTTAAACTTTAATGTATATGCTGATCGCAACATTAGGGTTTTTGCTGCGGTATCTCTTAGTGACCCATGAATCACTTGTGTCAGGCGGGATTCCGAGTGATTCTTTTTATATCGGTAATAAAATTGGTTTTCGACTATATTTAACTTTTTTTTCACAAAAACACTGTAAACAGGAAGGCTCATTTGTTACTTTTATTGATCAAGTCGTTCCATCATTTCATTAATATCATCATTGTAAAATTACGTTGTTTTATTAATTACATCACTTTTATATTATTGATGTGGAGGTCCACTTTTCAAATTCTGTACTTTTTTTTTACAAAAAAAAAGAAAAAAACAGCAAAACTATTGAAAAAAATTGTACTTAGAAAAATTATATTATATATTGAAAAATTCATCGTGCTTAGAAGTTTGACGTTTCGCTGGTATGCAAAAATCTTTTTCACCAAAATTTAGTACTTATTTTTAAAATCAGATTTTTAAATGCACCTAGACTATAACTCATATCTTAAACGGAGCAACTTTTAAACTAAAACTGTTGCAGGAAGTACTCAGTTGAATAAAATTCTTTTTTGCTTTTTTAGAAATAGAATAATATAATAGAATATGCTGTAACTTTAAACTTTTTAATTGCTTTCTTCACTTAATCTTTTAGGACCCGTTGTGACATTTCAGAACCTTTTTTTAGAGGAGAAGGAAGAATTTTCAAACAAAAAGAAACATTTTTTCCTATTTTCTTCAGTAAATACCAATAAAGATTTTTTCTTCTGTGAAAATAAAAAAAAAAAGATTTCAAAATCTATGGGGGAGGGGATCATTGCTTAAGAATTAAGTTGCCGTTTTGAAAGCCTATCTACTGAGTATTATATCCTTTCTCATAAAGGTTCTTTCCCATTGCAGTATCCTTTGCTTTTTTTCAGACGAAAAAAAACACAACCGAATTTGCACCAAAATATTGCCAAAACGTTAGAATAGATGGCAAACTTAAATTTTTGCTTTCGATACTATACCTAGTCTATACTATATCAACACTTCAAGCTTTATCCACTGTTAAGCACATTCTATGGGTGGACCCTCCTCCCCCCTCCTCTTAACTATTACATCCATGCATTCCTGGCTGTTATTTATTTTTGGATGGTTTTTTGTTCCACAAATTTGTTTGACATTTTCGATGCTGTGTTGTGACTGTACTTCCTGCTTGAATGTCCCGTTCCCATATGGGGAATTATTTGTTTTTTCCTTGCATCTGAAGATAGCATCAGCTTCTAATAAGGAATTGCCAATCTATATTCTATTAATTTTTATTCAGTTGCTACATTCTATATTTGTATACTTCTGTTCTATATTTCTATGTTTATTGGCTTAACATTGTAACGAAAAATGTATACATAATAAATACATACTTTTGCTTTTGAGTAGCTGATTTGACTTTGAATAAATTAAAAAACCTTCAGTAAAACGTATCAACCACTTTTAAAATATGCATGAAAAAGAAATGATTGTTTTGTTCAGGATTTTACCAGGTTTTGAATTTTGTTCAAATGATTTCCCATATGAGGAAAGAATCGTTTTCCCCTTGAATTTAAGCAGAAAATTAGTCAAAGAATCTAAGAAATTAAGTATGAGACAAATCAGTTTCGATAATTGTTTTCTAAAGCGAACAGTTTCCTAATTCTGTTTAGAGATCTTCTCTTATCGTGATTTCAACGGACTAATAATTCCCCTGAAATAGTGTTATATTGTACTGCTTCTCTTACGCACAGGTCAATCCTAACCCTCCGTACGTAATACAACATTAAGTAATAAGTAAATAATCGTTACATAATCCGTATATAATGGACACCTGAATACGGTGCCATAATGCCGCCCTTCCATCCTTTAATCTCTTCATTATCTTCTACTTTTATTTTTCAACTTTCACATCTTCTGTTTGGTGGAAAACGTCCATTCTTCCAAAATACATAATTCATAAACCTTGGTTTAGGTCTTTATAAATTTGTCCCCCCCCCCATCCTACTGGTTGACCTGTGCAGAGCCATAACCTAGAAGACTTTTTTATCATTATTTTTTTTGTATGAACGAATAAATCTTACAACGCCCCTGCCTTTCTCCAGATGCCAGTGTTGCTATGTGAAACCTTTATGAATTAAAAAAATCTTGGAACTTGCCCTGGGATTCTTATGTTTTTTCGACCCTTTTTGCTCGTTTGGCTTGTTTGACTAAGTATTTTTACTTATCACTACTGTTTAGAAGAATTTAAAATAATCTGTGAATTATATTCAAAATATAAAAAAAAAATCATAGAGATAGAGACTCATGTGTCTCTGGCTTAGAAAAAATCCAAGAGGCAGCTGAATATTGGCTGTAGGTATTCTGGGTTAGGTTAGATGACACAATATTTACATGTGATGACGACCCAATCTCGCTTGATTTGTTTTGGTTCTGAGGGAGCTTTATAATCCAACAGTAACAGATTTTGAAGGTCAACGATACGTGGCCTAATAAATTTTACGATTCACGTGCTTCAGTGGTGAAAATTAGTTCAGTGTGTAAACACAGATTTTTTTTCAACTGCTATTATTATTTTCCGTGGGATTGACTCGGAGAATATATTGGATTGAAACATTCTTCATGTGGAGCTCAAGCGGCATTCCTATTGTTAGATGAGAAATGTCGTTAAGTTTATAGCTATATAATATGAAAAAAACTTCGTTTTCTTAAAGAGTTAAAGAGGCTGCGTCCCAAAGTCGAACCTTAAAACGTACAGGAATTAGAAAAGGCAGTTGGGGGGCTGCCGCCCCCCAAACCCCCCGCTTTTAAAGACTCTTTTGGACAGGTTTTTTTTGTGGGGGGACTTCATTGTTACTAATTACTAGTCTCGGCGCAATGGTTCTCCTGTCCTCTTGTGTTTAACATTTTTCGAAGTTATTCCATTATTCATTCATTTCAATTATTTTTTAATTAAATGAGGGCCTTTCCGAAGCCAAGAGCGGGGGGTTAGCAAAAAAACAAAAAACCTGTACAAAAGAGTCTTTAAAAGCGGGGGGTTTGGGGGGCGGCAGCCCCCCAACTACCTTTTCTAATTCCTGTACGTTTTAAGGTTCGACTTTGGGACGCAGCCTCTTTAACTCTTTAAGTAAACGAAGTTTTTTTCATATTATTTCTGTACGTTTTTCTACAATCCATGGTGGATGTAATTTAATAATTCCTGTACTCCTCGTGGAGGAATTAGGAGAGGAAGTTGGGTGGCTGCCGCCCCCCAACCCCCCCCCCGCTTTTAAATCATTGTATAAAATAGAAAAAAAAATAGATAGAATGACCGAAATGTTTCTTTTGCTCATAAGAAGCTAATATTCTGTTATCTCTCAAATGATAAGCAGTCCAGGTGTTAACAAAATTATACACTTTTATTTTGATCGCTACGTCCAAAAGCCTATAATAAAGAATTTATTCTAAAAATGCCTTCTCATATAGGAAACATCTTTAGGTAATTATAGTAAATTATATATTATTTATCTTATTTAGCAACTATTTATATAAAATAAGTAAATTTCCACGTTTCATTAAATCGAGAAAAACTTAAACTTCTTCAAAACATTTGAAAATTCACCTAAAAATTGGCAATGAGCACTTAAAGGCTATAAAATATGTACTTAAAGCACATTTATATCACACTTATTTCGGACATCGCTGAGGATTGCCCCAGTTGCAAAGTCCCCAACAGGGTCAAAAGTCAGTTCTTTTGGACATGTATCTTACAGCTCCAGTCAACTCGTGCACAATTTATAAATTTCTTACAGCTACCAGAATGGGGGAAATTGCCCACATCGAAGCATCTTACACGTCCATTCACAATCTTGACTTTTTCTAACTTATTTTCTTTAAAATTGTCAACAACTTCATCATCACTTTCATCATAATAGTCAGAATCACTTTCACTTAGGAGTGGATCTGGAGTGGGTTGATGCTGTCTTTGACGAAGAGGCGAGTCATTGATTCTTCTTGGCAAACTTGGGCGTTGAAGACGAGTGAATGGCTGAGGTCGTTTTTGTATAAAAGGTTTCACAACGACTTGTTCAGAACTTTGCACAATAGTCACACTAGGAACAGATGAAACTTCGGCACTTTCATCGATTATTTCATCGTTGTCGAGATCTGCTAAAATTTCGAATTGTTATATTCTATTTCAAAATTAAACTGCTACACACGGGTTGATTTTTATATGGATTTTGCATTCTCTCCTCGGCTATATTGTTTTTAATATCATCAGATTTTCTTGCATAAATTCAATCAAAAACTTATATTGCAAGTGCATTTTAAAGTTGTGTATTTTTGGTATTTTTTGGTACTGCTGTATTTTTTCGTGTATTTTTTGGTACTGCTGTGCTGTGTCATGGTTGACTATGATTCTTAAGCTTGCAAGCTCTGACCGATGACAGACAACAGATTACGGGGAAGAAAAGGTAGTCTCACTGCCTAACCGCGGCAGATCACTGACGGTTTTGGTGTTTTTAAAAAAAACAGATGTGGACAGTTGTTTCTAGAGAAACAGATTGTTTACGTTTTGTGACATTTGATGGCAACTGGAATCTGAAACGAGAATTAAAGTACTGTTAATGACTGATTCACAGTTTCTGAAGTATCATGAATGTCATACCTGAAAAGTCTATTTCTGACGCGTTTTTGGCAACTCTTACTTCAGAGTCGTTACATTTGCACCATGCACCTTCCAGTGTTCTGCGGTATACATAGTAGTGGCCCTGGTTTCCAAAGCTGGACCCTGAGGCAAACCCCCCGCTTTTAAAGACTCTTTTGTACAGGTTTAATTTTTTTTCATATTAATTCTGTACGTTTTTCTACAATCCATGGTGGATGTAATTTAATAATTCCTGTACTCCTCGTACAGGAATTAGGAGAGGAACCCCCCCCCCCCGCTTTTAAATCATTGTATAAAATAGAAAAAAAATAGATAGAATGACCGAAATGTTTCTTTTGCTCATAAGAAGCTAATATTCTGTTATCTTTCAAATGATAAGCTGTCCAGGTGTTATCAAAATTTTTTTGATGTTGTGAAAAAAAACCTCCCGTAAGGGACTTGAACCCTTGACCCGAGGATTAAAAGTCTCACGCTCTACCAACTGAGCTAATAACTTGCATGTGTGTAAATATAACTTCTCAATAGCTTTTAAAAATTTCAAATTAACATGGGCTCTTATGGAGAGAAATCCGTTAATTAAATAGCTAATGGGTGGTTTCTGGAAAACAGGGAAGGAGTTATCGGATCGAGCTGAAATTTCGCGGATAAGCTCCTGGGCCGTAGGGGACCTTAACTTGTGAATTTCAGCCCGATCGGACAACGTTAAAAGGGGTGGGGGGGGGGTTGGAGGGTCGAAACTTTCGGTGGGTTAAGATTTTCCTACGAAACTTTCATGGGCACTTACTCGGAGAATTCTGCATCGAATGAGTCTTCGTACACCCAGATCCGATGTCGGATGTGACCTGTAGGCGTCTAGGAAAAAAAAGTAAATGAATTTTAAGTGGCTATGCGTGGTTTCTGGAAAACAGGGAAGGAGTTATCGGATCAAGCTGAAATTTCGCGGATAAGCTCCTGGGCCCTAGGGGACCTTAACTTGTGAATTTCAGCCCGATCAGACAACGTTAAAGGGGGGCTTGGGTTGACAGGTCGAAACTTTCGGCCAGATTTTCCCCATGAAGAAAAAGTTGGAGGGGGATGAAATTTTGCAGGTTTCTTAGTTGGAGCTCGGGCTACGAAATGCATCCCTCCCCATCCGTCTGCGACCACTGGAACCGAAGATCGCTTAACATTGTCGTGTGTCGCCTCTTTATAGAGGCACGAGTGTGCCTCCTTGAAATGGAAGCTCAAATACAATATGTTTAAGTACAATGAAAAACCATGGTGTTAAACATTAAATTTTATAAGTTAAAGTAGCTTTTATGGTAACATCATAAAACAGTGCAATGAAAATGGTCATGAAACAAAAAAATATTATCACTCTCGAAAATTTACTAAGTAAGTGTATGTCAAAAATTTCTACAGCAAACACCTCCATAAGAAGTGGTCGAGAAAAGAGGCAGAAAGGAATAATGCATGGAAGATACGTGACTATTTACTAGGGTAACCTTATTGCGTTACACCTGAAAAAAAAATGAAATAAAGAAAAACAACATAACTATGTTTACTTACTGTCAGTAAACTATTTATGAACATATGACATGGTTATTTTAGTCTTATCAAGATCCAAAGTTTAGCGATAACTGAGAATTGGGTGAAAAACATGCCCTTTGAGCAGTTTAGATGAGGCTACGTTTTTGCAAGATCTACAGACAAGATATCTGGAAGTATTTGCACATTTCTCTCTTTTACAGCTGTTACAATTACCGGATTGTTTCGTATCTTCTTTTTCTTTTTTTAATTTTTATTTGTACATAAACCTTTTTTAAAAAGGTTTATGAAATGTTTTCACAATTTGCTTCTAATCTTGGATAGGGGCTAGACATTTATCTAAGGTGGGGCAATAAGCCACCAATATTGGTAGATTTGTGGAAAAAAGTTTATTTTGTTATTATCGTTATAATTTCACGTCAAAAATAGAATCAAAAATTTGTATGTAGTTATTTTTTTAATTAGATTTGCAGCATTGTGAATTTAATCGCTAGATGTCACAATATAGTAACATTTGCGGCCTCCTTCTAATCGTTCAGTAAAGTACTTTCTGCTTAGTTTATTTTTATTCTTTCTAGTTCATTTCTATTTCGTCTTTTAACTAGATAAATATGTTTTTGAGCATTCCACTTTAAAAAAAAAACTATATTGAGATGAAGCTGGAGTGTTTAAGTTCCCTACTAAATTTTGGTAGCTTATTTTAATATAAAGGAAATCGGTATTGAGTATGATTAAATTTTTCTTTCGCCATTCCAACTTGTAAAATACGGAACCGTATTGTCCCAACAGAGCCCACACCTAATTTTCTTAGATATTGACAGGTTGGTAGAACTAGCTCCAAAATCATTTCATACGAATTGGAAGAGTGGGTAACCAAAAGGTTAGTCAATTGGACAAATTCACTTACCCAGTTACTATCAAACAGTTCGTGGTAACGAACTGTAGTAAGGAGCGACCCGGCTCAATAGTAACCAAAACTCTAAAAAATTTAATTTTGATATCAATAGCTACATCAAAAGAATTGCATTTTAATGCTGATTTTAAATATATAAGTTTCATCAAGTTTAGTCTTACCCATCAAAAGTTACGAGCCTGAGAAAATTTGCCTTATTTAAGAAAATAGGGGGAAACACCCCCTAAAAGTCGCAGAATCTTAACGAAAATGACACCATCAGATTCAGAGAATCCTACTGTAGAAGTTTCAAGCTCCTATCTACAAAAATGTGGAATTTTGTATTTTTTGCCAGAAGACAAATCACGGGTGCGTGTTTATTTTTTTTTTCTTCCCAGGGGTCATCGTATCGACCAAGTGGTCCTAGAATGTCACAAGAGGGCTCATTCTAACGGAAATGAAAAGTTCTAGTGCCCTTTTTAAGTAACCAAAAAATTGGAGGGCATCTAGGCCCCCTCCCACGCTCATTTTTTTCCCAAAGTCAACGAATCAAAATTTTGAGATAGCTATTTTGTTCAGCATAGTCGAAAACCATAATAACTATGTTTTTGGGGATGACTTACTCCCCCAAAATCCCTGGAGGAGGGGCTGCAAGTTACAAACTTTGACCAGTGTTTACATATAGTAATGGTTATTGGGAAGTGGACAGACGTTTTCAGGGGGATTTTATTTTGTTTGGGGGTGGGGCTGAGGGGAGGGGGCTTTGTCGGAGGATCTTTCCTTGGAGAAAACTGTCATGGGGGAAGAAAAATTCAATGAAAAGGGCGCAGGATTTCTAGCATTACTATAGGAAAACAATGAAAAATAAACATGAAAATGTTTTTTCAAATGAAAGGAGGGAGTAGCATTGAAACTTAAAACGAACAGAGATTATTACGCATATGAGGGGTTCTAAAAATACTTTAGCATAAAGAGCGAGGTATTTAGGAGGAGATAAATACCTCGCTCTTTATGCTAAAGTATTTTTAGTAATTTCAACTATTTATTCTACAGCCTTTCTGATTCAGGGGTCATTCTTAAAGAATTGGGACAAAACTTACGATTTAGTGTAAAGAGCGAGGTATTAACGAGGGTACAAACCCCCTCGTATACATAATAAAAATATAAGATTATGAAAATTTGTTACGTAAGTTAATTCTTAAGTTACGTATATTTTTTACTAATAAAAACATTCGTTAAAAATTAAAAGTTCTAGTTGCATTTTTAAGTAACCGAAAAATTGGAAGGCAACTAGATCTCCTTCTCCACCCCTTATTTCTCAAAATCGTCTGATCGAAACTAAGAGAAAGCCATTTAGCCAAAAAAAGAATTAATATACAAATTTCATTTTAATAATTTATTTGCGGAGAGCCAAAACCAAACATGCATTAATTCAAAAACGTTCAGAAATTAAATAAAAAAAAACTAATTTTTTTAGCTGAAAGTAAGGAGCGACATTAAAACTTAAAACGAACAGAAATTACTCCGTATATGAAATGGGCTGTCCCCTCCGCAATCCCTCGCTCTTTACGCTAAAGTTTGACTCTTTGCCACAATTCTATTTTTTAAAACAATTAAAAGCTTTAGCGTAAAGAGCGGGGGATTGCGGAGGGGACAGCCCATTTCATATACGGAGTAATTTCCGTTCGTTTTAAGTTTTAATGTCGCTCCTTACTTTCAGCTAAAAAAATTAGTTTTTTTTTTTATTTATTACTAGTAAAAACGGTGGTTGCCGAGAAAGGTTAAAATGTGGGATACTCTAAGTCCAGAATGTATTTTTCACGGTTGAAAAAGTTCACGAGAGCGGACAATAAGTCTGTGAAGCAAGACTAGGGTATCAGAAGCTGCATTGATGATAGTGATCAAATATAGTTCTGAAGTGTATGTGCTCCGAGAGAGTGGAGAGGGAGATTTTTTTTCTATGTTTTTAAGAGAAATTGTCTACAGATTTTTTAGGATAACCATTTCTCTGCTGGTATTTCAGACAGAGGGATGTACAAAAAAATAGCTCAGTCCTGCTTTCCAAGGCTGAAATGACATTAAGAAATTAGGCGTGAGATTAGGACACGCACTGTGGATGACAGATTGCCCAATATCGTCCTTGCTCGTCAGCCATTTAGGGACAAACGAAAAGCAGGCTCTCCCCAAATGGGATGTGAAGATGTAATAAAGGAAGACTTACAGGAAATTAGAACTTCTTGGGATGGTGTAAAAACCCTCCAAGGAAGAGTTTGACTTGGGAGGAGGAAATATTACTGGAGAGGTAGGAAATTTGAAATTAGAACTTCTCGGGATTGGTCTTGGAAGAGATGATTGAGATTAAGATCAAAAAGTATTTGGAGGGCTCTCGGCTCCCCTGTCAGACCTATTTTTAGTTTTCCGATCGATATTCTGAATAGACCGAGATGGGGCGGGAGCTTGCGCAGCTGTGTTGTCATAAAGCGGCTTCTTGCTACCGGGAGTTGTTAGTAGTAGTAGCATAAGTAATGATAGTATAAGAATGAATGCCGACCTTATTTACGATACTGACGGATGCAGAATGGTTTTTTCAGGAGCACATTAAACTTTAAAAAAAAAATTCAACTAAAATTTGCATTTTATGAATGATATGACAGGAGGAGAAATGACTGCTTTGGATCCGATTCTTGCATCTTTACATTTTTAGAAGAATTAATTTCAGAAGAGCAGTAAGAATTAGCCGCTCAATGAATTGATCTGTTTCAAAAATACGAATCGTAGAAGTAGTTGAATATATATATATATATATATATATATATATATATATATATATATATATAAATATATATATATATATATACACAGCATAATGACTTGTGAGCATCCAAACAGGCCCACGAGCCCTATAACTTATAAATTTGGGGTTGATCATCAAACACATCGATTGACATTGTGGTACAAGTAACAAAAAAACGGAACAGAATTTATGACTTTAATAAGCCAAGATACAAAGCGATTTATTAACGACTATAATCCACCAATATTATTTCAAAAACTAGCAAACGCTGCAGTTTACTAATTTTTGATTAACAACCCTATTTAACAACCCTTGTTAACAAACAACCCTATTGTATAACAGAATGTGTGACAAAAACAGAAAGTGTTACAGAACAAAGAGGTCACAATATGTGAGAAGTCGTCAACAAATCGCTCGAAACACTTAGCGTTATATATAGGAGCACCGCTGGTACCACTATTATATCTGTGACCAACAATGGCACCACTGTTTGATCTCTCTAACAGATCAAACAGTGGTTGATCTGTGGCCTGTGGTTGACAGGCCACCAGTGGCCTGTGCTGCTGGTGGTTTCGTAGTAATATGGTAACGTGATCGAATGATTAAAAAGGCGAAACTATGGGCCAAGGGTACCACAACCTAATATTTACACTAATATCTCTAGCTATCTCCTTGGACCGTAAAGGGACCCAGCTGTCGATATATTAATGACGGTACTTCTCGCCAACTCTTTGCCTGGGCTTGGGGAAAACAATCTTCCATGGTTGCACAAATACTCACTTCTAATCTCCCAAAGGTTAACTCCAACGAAACACGTATCAACAACCATTGAAACAGACTAGAAACAAAAGCACTACTCTAATAAAAGAAATTGGTGTAAAGATGGACCCTGGCTAATCTTATAAGTGAAAGCTACAAAATCAAACACTTTTTGAATACCATTAATTATCAATGGCCAAGTCTACGCAGAAAGAAATAGATTTTATCCTGAAAGTTAACGTATTGGGAACTTGTTTGGCAACGAGACTTTTAATCTTAATTGAAAATTATATTATAAGCAAATGTAATTAAGAAAGGAGAACAGGTCGCTAGCCAGAAAAAAAAGAAATAAAAGGGGCAGATGGCCCAAACACCTCTCCCACGTAAGATAAGTGGCCACTCACCTACCAAGCTGGGCTACCCTTACAACATAAACACTAAACTTCAACTTTGCAATGTTCATTTGCCTTCTTTCTTCCACTAGCGTCTGGCCTGCTACTTCCACACCTTGGCCCCGGATCTGTTTGCATTCATACGTCTCAACTGCAGAAAAAAGATGGTCAAGATTGTATGGGCATCCGAATGATGTTTGAAAAATTGAAGTCCACATGATTTGCATTAAATAGTCGTGCCAATCTAGTCGAGCAATCTTCTGGCCAATCCAGAGTGAATTCCCTCCCCCAATTCATAAAATAGGGAAACCAAATCAGGCTAAGCATGATTCAATGAAATGTTTCTTGCTCTCACGAATTATACCTTTGTAAAGCGTATAATTAGGTTCTGGCACATTTGATGATATCAGCCATAAAAAAATTGTCTGAACTGGCCTCTTAATTTCTAACGGTGAAAGCAACACCACACATCAATTAATGCGTGAATCCGCATAATTTAAAATAATCCTTGGCCGAAAATACAAAGACCTATAAAAACGATAAAACGTACAGGGAAAACAACTAAAATTTCAAGCGAATCATTAATCAGTTAAATCTGGGTCCCATCCCTTGGGATAATCAGTTGGTCATTGAGCGGTTTCAACCAACCAGTTGGTCGTTGAGCGAACCGTTCATATTTCATGGCTCTCCAAAGGGGATCCTCGCCCTCCAAATGAGGCCAACTATCCCTAAGAGTTGATAGGACTAATCTCAGCATTCTCACCATATTTTTCCAATGCAACCCGAAATTCAGTATTTCATTGTTCTGTCATGGTCTTGTTTTATTTTTGATGGGTCCAAGACCTCTTCTGTCTCCCTAAGCTCTTTTTTTGTTTTCACTATTTTGTAATTCTCCCAAAAGTTAGTTTTCAGCTACTGCAGACTGAATCTGCCGATTTTTTATGGCACTTGGTGTTAACCAAGTGACATATAGCAGTCGCCAATTCTGTCGGTCTGTCTGTCTGTCGGTCCCGGTTTTGCTACTTTAGGCACTTCCAGGTAAGCTAGGACGATGAAATTTGGCAAGCATATCAGGGACCGGACTTTTAGAGCTCTTATTTTAAATCCCGACCGGATCTGGTGATGGGGGCGGGGAGTTGGGAGGGGGAAACCTAAAACCTAAAACACTTAGAGTGGAGGGATCGGGATGAAACATGGTGGGAAAAATAAACACAAGTCCTAGATAGATGATTGACATAAACGGAACGGATCCGCTCTCTTTTGGGTAGTTGGGGGGGGGGGGGTATTTCTGAAAAAAATGAGGTTTTTTTAACTTACGAACGGGTGATCGGATCTCAATGAAATTTTATATTTAGAAGGATATCACGGCTCAGAGCTCTTATTTTAAACCCGACCAGATCTGGTGAAATTGGGGGGGGGGGGAGTTGGGAGGGAGAAACCTAAAAATTGGAAAACACTTAGAGTGGAGGGATCGGGATGAAACTTGGTTGAAAAAAAACACGAGTCCTAGATACATGATTGAAATAACCAGAACGGATCCGGTCTCTTTGGGGTAGCTGGGGGGGGGGGGGGTTAATTCTGAAAAATTAGAAAAAATGAGGTATTTTTAACTTACGAACGGGTGATTGGATCTCCATGAAATTTGATTATAGAAGGATATCGTGTTTCAAAGCTCTTATTTTAAAAGCTGACAGGATCTGGTGACATTGGGGGAAGTTTGGGGTGGGGAAACCTAAAATGATGAGAAACGCTTAGATTGGAGGGATTGGGATGAAACTTGGTTGGAAAAATCAGCAGAAGTCTTGCATACGTGATTTACATAATTGGAACGGATCCTCTCAATTGCGGGGGTGGGGGGGGTTAATTCTGAAAAATGAGAAAAATGACGTATTTTTAACTTACGAAGGAGTGATCGGATCTTCATGAAACTTCATATTTAGAAGGACCTCGTAACTCCGATATCTTATTTTAAATCTCAACCGGATCAAGCGTAATTGGGGGGGCAGTTGGGGGGGGGCCGGAAATCTTAGAAAATACTTAAAGCGGTGAGATCAGGGTGAAACTGGATGGGAAGAATAGAAACATGTCTAAGATGCGTGACTGACATAACTGGAGTGGATCTTCTCTCTTTGGTTGAATTGGGGGGGGGGGAGTAATTTTGAAAATTGAGGTATTTGTAACTTACGACACGGTGACCAGATCTTAATGAAATTTGATATTTAGAAGGATCTTGTGCTTTAAAGTTCTAATTTCAAATTCGGGGGAACCGGAATTCTTGGAAAACATGAAAATTGGAGTATTTATATCTTACGAATAGATGATCGGATCGTAATGAAATTTGATTTTTAGAAGGAATTCATGTCTCAGAGCTCTTATTTCAAATCCCGACCAGATCTTTTGACATTGTGGGGATTTTGAGGGGGAAATCTTGGAAAAACACTTGGAGTGCAGGAATCGGGATGAGGCTTGGTGGATAGAATAAACAAATGTCCTTGATACGTGATTGACAGAATCGTACTGGATTCGCTCTCTTTGGGGGAGTTGGGGGGAGGGGTTCAGTGATTTGGCGAGTTCGGTGCTTCTGGAGGTGCTGGGGCGATGAAAATTGGTAGGCGTGTCAGGGAGCTGCACAATTTGACTTGATAAAGTCGTTTTCCCAGATTCGACCATCTGAGGAGCAAAAGGGAGAGGAAAATTTAGAAAAAATTAGGTATTTATAACTTACGAGTGGGTGATCGGATCTTAATGAATTTTGATATTTAGAAGGACTTTGTGACTCAGAGCTCTTATTTTAAATCTTGACCGGCATTAAGCTTCTTATTTTCCTTTTTAAATCAATCTATTGATTCATAGAATTTTGTTAGAGCTCATACCATATGATCTCTTGGCTCTTAGCTCTTCTCGCCTCGTCACAAGTGCCATATGAGCTCTTAGCTCTTGTTCTCTTTTTAGTATTTATCTTTTCATATCTACTTTTCTAAATTTTTTTAATTAAGCAAAATAAGTCATCATTAAATCTGACTTGGACTCCAGCTTAAACTATTTTTAACTGCAACGCTTTATTGTAATTTCTTTTATCTTTTATAGTTTTCTTTTCTCTTGCCGTAGCATTACATAAACTATCACTAAATAGGAATTGAATTTTCACATTTGGTTTTTCATATTTCACCAAAATTCCTCGGACTTAACGTTGAAAGGCACGTACAATAAATTTCTTCTCGTTTTTCTCTGATACAATGAGCATTTCACCTCGATATGTTCTTGTCGGTGTTTCATGTTCGGTAAATGTATTTTAAAGTTTATTATTTTCTGTAATTTTGACGAGAAATCTATTTCACGCATTTTATTTTCAATATTTTGCGACCAGTGTTCCGCATCTCCCACTGTTAAAGAAGTCATTTTTAAGGATAGGAGATTCCTGATATACCCAAAGTCTCCCCCTATTATAACATCTACTACGAGAGTAGGTACTAAGCCTACTTCTATCGTTTTCTTTGGACTGTACCGTCCTACATTGCAATTTCTATTCTCATCCAAGCAGACGGGCATGGATGCTTATCTCCATAATAACATATAACATATGTTATAATCTTACTTTTATGGTCCATCTCCATTCTATTAATTAGGTCAGTCTGTACATATGTTTGGACAATTCATGAATTAATTACCATTTCGACTAATTTTCCGTTCAATTTTCGGTATATTTTGTGCGACTCTGCCAACGTGTATTTTTTTCCTTATTACTGGCTGTGGCCCAAGTTGACGTTCTATGCGATTTTTGAACATCTTTTCCGGGACAGACTACTGCTACTTGGTCTACTTTGATTATTTTTGTCATTATATCCTCTTTATTCATTTTCTGAGTCTGTTCGTTCTCTATTTCTTTGTTCCGTATCTGTATTATCTCTGAGAGGCAACTACCCTTCATTTTGCATGGCATCTGTGGGGTGAGTTGGTCTTGTTCTTCATGTATTATAGCTTTCATGTCTACTTCACACTCTCTCATATTACCTGGTGTACCCCTTCCCAATTGTATTATATCCATTTCCATCTCTTTTTCTCTGTTTGAGCCTCTAGATTTTGAAAATAGCTCTTTTTATACAGGTTTTCTGTTTCCGCACGGTTCTCATGTGCTTTATTTGGAGATCTTGCCGTTTTTATGAAAGATACAAATGCAGGAATTGTTTTAGAACTGGGCATTTCTTCTCCTGGTAAACCTTGGGTTTCTTTTACTGGTGAATTACCTCGGATATTTCTAGCTAGAGTTCCATATAAATATGTATCTCAAAACCGTTTGTTCTATTTCACCGCGGTAGCTCTTTTCAAATTGATGTCCATTCTATTAAGTTTTGTTATCTGCTAGATCTTGTGTTAATCTTCTCTCTGTCCGATATTATTTTAAAATTCAGCAAACGACTATTATTTCAATTGACATGAATGTACTTTCTTGAATGTCAAACTTCAGTTATTCTCAGGAAAACTTGTTATGTCTAAATTTGCCGATTATTTTCGTAAGCTAATTAGTTGCGTGATATATTGATTCATAAAATTATATTTCATTCTAACTAAGCTACGCCATTCAGATAATAATTTGCAAAATTTGAGCTAATTCTGCCATATTTTCTTTCCGTGCAATTTTTATACTTTAATAACAGTATGCTACTGTGTAGGCTATATTCAATCATATCTTTAGAAAATGCGGATTCGTTTAGCTATCACCTGACAACTTTCCTTAACTGGCACCACTATTATATTTACGACCATCGCTGGTACAGTATTATATCTGGGAACAACATTGGCACCTCTGTTCGTTCTCTCTAACGCCACACCAGTGCCACTGGTGGTTTTGTTAGAATATGGTAACGTGATCGAACAATTAAAAGGGTCAAACTATCGGCCAAGAGTGCCACAAACCGTGTCACCACTAGTATCTCTAGCTATCTCTTTGGAGGGTAAACAGACCCTCCTATCGATATATTAATGACGGTATTTCTTGCAAACTCTTTTCCTACCCTGCATGGTTTCGGGAAAAATAATCTTACACGGTTGGAGAAAATAGCTCATTTTTAGCCTCCAAAAGGTCTAATCCAGCAAAGTATGTATTAAAAAACTCTGAAAACAGACTAAAAGCAAAATCACTACTTTAATACAAGAAATTGGTATAGGGATGGACTAAAGATGGACCCTTGCCAATCCAATAAATAAAATCTTCAAAATCAAAACCTATTTGAATAGCCTTATCTATCAATGACCAAGTCCAGGCTAACAGAAATAGATTTTAACCAAAAATTTAACTTGTTGTAAACTTACTGGCTTGAAAATGAGCCAGAATTTATGGGCAATATTGGGGATTTAAATAATGTTAATCCCCACATTCATGGTTTTAAATCAAAGCCGAAAATTCACCATTAGATTTGCCGTTGGTAAAATTTCTGCTAAGTAAACTTACAATCCCCTGGCTTGAACAACCCGTATACCACTGATCTGCCCTCTTTCCCCCCTTTTCCTTCTTCACTGCTGGCGGGCATTGGATAATCAGGTAGAGCTGTTTAATGGGTCATTGATTTTTTTTTTTTTTTTTTATCCAAGTGTTTTCTTAAGTACTCAAATATAATGTTAAAAAAACTACATCTTTATATACAAGATGATGAATGAGGTCATGACCATAAATGATAAGGTAAGTTAAACTGTATGACGATGTCAGTTACAATAAACGTATAAAAGTATAATTGGTGAAGCAGGGTCGTTACTAGCCAAAATGCTTGGGGGGGGGGCAAGGGATCTCAACGACAGGCCTGTAATTTTTACTGACTGTTTTTTGTCAATAATTAGCACAATTTCCATTTCTAATACAATACATAAAATCACTGACGAGTTGGTAAAACCAAAGCATTTATCTACCGAAATTCAGATTTCCGTACTTACTATGTCAATATTTTAATCCTTTTATTTAAGAAAATGGTAAACTATGGGTCGGTAAACTACATTTACCTACCAAGTTTGTAATTTATGTAGATGACATGTCATTATTTTCGTCGTCTTTATTTAACCGAACAAAGAACTTTTGCGGCGTCGAGAAAATCATGACACTTCGTCTCATGATTTTACCGACTTTTTTTTACCGAGTGACCAAAACATTGGGGGGGGGGGAGATGTCCTCCTTACCCCCATACGTTACGGCCCTAAGGTAATGTCTACTTAGAACTCATATTTGGTAATCAGTAAAAGCACTTAAATAGGAGCGACATTATATCCAAAAACAAACAGAAATTACTCCGTATATGAAAGGGACTGTTACCTCCTCCATGTCTCGCTCTTTACGTTAAAATTTGACTCTTTCATTCACCTCTACTTCTGAAAACAGTAAAAAACTTTAGCTTAAAGAGCAAGGTGTTGAGGAGGGAGTACCCACTTTCATATATGGAGTAATTTTTGTTCGTTTTAGGATTTAATGTCACTCCTTACTTTAAGTTAAAAAAAACTTGACTTTTTTATTTAATTTCTGAACGTTTTTGAATT
This sequence comes from Artemia franciscana, assembly GCF_032884065.1. NCBI lineage: Eukaryota > Metazoa > Arthropoda > Branchiopoda > Anostraca > Artemiidae > Artemia > Artemia franciscana. The sequence continues at coordinate 21,882,402 of NC_088883.1, read as the reverse complement.
AATGCATGTTTTGATTTTGGCTCTCCGCACATGAATAATTAAAACAAAATTTACATGTTAGTTTTGTTTGGGGTTAAATGGCTTTCTCATAGTCTTGATCTGACGATTTTTAGAAAAATGCAATCGGGGGAGGAGGCCTAGTTACCCTCCAATATTTTGGCTACTTAAAAAACAACTAAAACTTTTAATTTTTTACGAATGTTTTTATTAATAAAAAATATACAAATTTTACGAATTAACTTACGTAATGAGCCTCTATATTTGTATGTTTTTATTACGTAAATGAGGGGGTTCATCCCCTCGTCAATACCTCGCTCTTTAAAGTAAAGCTAAAATTTTTTCAAAATTCTTTAAGAATGACCCCTGAATCACAAAGGCCGTAGAATAAATAGTTGAAATTACTAAAAATACTTTAGTGTAAAGAGCTAGGTATTAGGAGGAGGTGAACCCCTCATATGTGTAATAATTTCTGTTCGTTTGAAATTTTAATGCTGCTCCTTACTCTCAGTTGAAAAAACTTTTTCATATTTATTTTTCATTGTTTTTTTTAAATAATGCTTGAAAATTCTGCGCCCCCTTCATGGAAATTCTTTTCCCCCATGAGGAATTCCTCCATAGAAAGATCCTCCACGTAACCCCTTCCTCTAAATCCCTCCCCCAACCAAAAAAATCCCCCTGAAAACGTCCGTACAGTTCCCAATTACAAGTCTGTACACTTGTCCATTACTATGTAAACACTGGTCAAAGTTTGTCACTTGCAGCCCTTCCCACGGGGACTGTGGGGTAGTAAGTCGTTCCCAAAGACATAGTTATGAAGTTCTTCGACTATGTTGAATAAAATGGCTATCTCAGAATTTTGATCTGGGGACTTTTGGAAAAAAAGAGCATGGGAGGAGGCCTAGGTGCCCTCCATTTTTGGTCACTTAAAAAGGGCACTAGAACTTTTAATTTCTGTTAGGATGAGTCTTCTCGCAACATTTTAGGGCCACTGGGTCGATACGATCACCCCTGGTGGAAAAACAACAAAAAACAAACAAACAAATAAACATGCATCCGTGATCCGTCTTCTGGCAAAAAATGCAAAACTCCACATTTTTGTAGATAGGACCTTGAAACACATACAGTAAGGCTCTCTGATATGCTGAATCTGATCGTGTGATTTTCGTTAATATTCTTAAAGGGGGTGTTTCCTCCTATTTTCAAAAATAAGACAAATTTTCTCAGGCTCGTAACTTTTGATGGGTAAGATTAAACTCGATGAAACTTGTATATTTAAAATCAGCAGTAAAATGCGATACTTTTGATGTAGCTATTGGTATCGAAATTCCGTTTTTTAGAGTTTCGGTTACTATTGAGCCGGGTCGCTCCTTACCGGGTCGCTCGTTACCATGAACTGTTTGATAATTTAATATTTTCACGTTTTTCTTTTAACTAAGTCACTTCGTATGGGAGGAGCTATAGTAGAAATTATTGGGAGGGGGTAGCCCATTTGACTGAATATTAAAAACTATAGAGCTCTAAAAGATTCAACAGCTATTGGGGGGGGGGGCATCCAGCTCCCCCCAGACCCAATTTTGATGCTCACTCCCAAACACATTTGATCAAAATCTTATGATTGCCATTTTGTTCAGCAGAGTTCAAGGGTAAAAAAGCTTTACCTCTGGGAATGGAATGAGCCTCCCCGGTCCTTAAAAAGGCTATGGGTAATAAGGAGAAGCTTAAAAGAATGTTTAGGGGAGTCTTGAAATAAGTCAAAACACACTATGTGAATGCAAGTTGCAAACTGCAGAATGCATTCTGCATCATAACCAGGATGATAAGGGTTTATAAGCTAAGAGGCAAAGGTAAGGGAGGATTGTAAGGGATCATTGGGGCTGTGGGGGGGGGTAACATCCCAAAAGACTTAGTTGCTGGAGTTTTATACTATGCCGAAAAAAATGGCCGTCTAAAAATTTTGATTGGATGTGTCTGGGTAATTGATGGGCGTAGGAGAAGGTTGGTCGCCTTCTTATCACTTTTGACTCTTAAAAAGGGCACTGGTACTTTTAATTTATAAACCAGTCATTTTTGAAATTTCAAAGATGTTGCTGATGCGCACTTTTGATAATCTGTTTGGACATATTATAATTTGATTTATTACAAGTTTCTACTCAACATTTCCTCCAATATTCACTTCAGCATTCTAAGCGTTAGTAACAATCGTTATAGAAGCGGTAGTTATAGTGGTAGGAGTGATAGGAATAGTAGTAGTTGTAGCAGTAACAATAATAGTAGCAGTGGTAGTAGTAGTAGTAGTAGTAGTAATAGCAGTGGTAGTAGTATTAGTAGTAGTAGTAGTACTATTAGCAGTAGTGGTAGGAGTAGTAGCAGTACTGGTAGTGACGTACTGTTTTGGCCAATTTAATCATTCTTGGGAAGTTCAAATACCCTAGTCTATACGGGAGATAAATCTGTTTGACAATCTTCATACACATAGTGTATTTTCATTTAATTCACATTTTCCCTCTATTTTTTCTCAATTCTCACCTTCATACCCTTAGTTTTGGTAGCATTAGCATCATAGTAGTAGGAGAAGTAGCATCAGTAGTAGTGTGCATATGTTGCCTTTTGGCCAGTTTAACGTCCCCTCAGTACGCCTTGGAAGTTTCAGATCGATGCGGTAAGCTGTTCCAAACAGAAAGCTCATACGCCCTTTTTACAATCTGTATGCAAATAGTACATTTTGTTTTAGTTCAATTTTCCCCTCAATATTTCGTCAATTTTTCACTTCAATACCATCAGCCTTGGTAATAATCGCTATAGATGCAGTAATTGTATTCGTAGGAATTTTAGTAGTTTTGCTTGTAGCAGTATCATACAAATATTCGTTTTTGGTCTAATGATCGTCCCCCTTACCATTTTCTGAAAATTTCAAACTAATACACTCAGTCATTCCTGAGTAGGCTAAAGCTGTTTCGACAACCCATATGTACATAACATGTTTAAATCTAGTTGAGTACCACCCCCCCCCCCCAATATTCTCTGAAAGTTCACGGGAATTAACCGTGGTGGTCTTGGGATGAATTGGAATGAATTTGAGTTTTAATATAAGGGATTATTTAGTAATTTGGAATGAAGGTAAGATGGAAACATTTATTAGAATTAATAATATTAACAAAACCCCCAGAGCCTGGGGGCATGGAGTTTAAGCTAAGCGCGGGGGCATATAAGTTACATATGAAAGAAGTGGTCCTAAAAACTTGGGAGAATGTTCATTTGATTGGAAATTGAAAGAGCTACTGCTTTTTCAAGAGTTAGAAGTGACTGAAGGGCAACTAGTCCTCACCCATCATTTCCCAAAACACATCAAATCAAAATTTGAGACACGAATTTTGTTCAGGATAGTTGAAAAGTCTAGTATTTATGTCTTCGGCGATTTCAACCCCCTTACAGACCCTCATGGAAAGGGCTATACGTTTTGATAGTTGCCAATTACTCATATATAAGGTATTTATGAAAACAAAAGCTCAGAGGGCAAATATTTTCCCTACACCCTCTTTTCTCCAAATACATCCGATCGAAATTCTAACATTGCTATTTAACATTAGACATCAAATCAAAATTTTTAGACAGCCATTTTTTTGAGCATAGTTGAAAAGTCCAACAACTACGTCTTTTGGGATGTTAACAAATTTGAGCCTTATATTTGCATATTAAGGGGTGGAGGGTAAAGTATAGCGGCTCTATATGGAAGATTTGTTAGCTACAATTATTCTGCATAGTATGAAGTAAGAATCGTTTTCTAAATTTACGCTGTCCAAATGCTTTACACCCACCCACACACCTCCAATGTGCAAATACATAGCCCAAATTATATAAGTTTAATGTATTCTGTCACCCGTAATAGAGACAGATGAAACCGGTTTGTTCTCAAGTTTTACACAGCGTAATTCTTGAGTGGTGTTGTTATCAGTTCGTGGTAACGAACTGTAGTAAGGAGCGACCCGGCTCATTAGTAACCGAAACTCCAAAAAATGGAATTTTTACACCAATAGCTCCATAATAAGAGCGAATTTTAATGCTGATTTTAATTATATAAGTTTCATCAAGTTTTGTCTTACCCATTAAAAGTTACAAGCCTGAGAAAATTTGCCTTATTTGAGAAAATAGGGGGAACACCCACTAAAAGTCATAGAATCTTAACGATCACACCATTACACCACAATCACACCATTAGATTTAGCGTATTAGAGAACCCTAATGTAGAAGCTTCAAGCTCCTATTTACAAAATCGTGGAATTTTGTATTTTTCAAATAGTTGGCGGTAACGAACTGTAGTAAGGAGCGATACCAATAGCTACATAAAAAAATGGCATTTTAATGCTGATTTTAACTATACAAGTTTCATCAAGCTTAATCTTACCCATCAAAAGTTACGAGCCTGAGAAAATTTGCCTTATTTGAGAAAATATGGGGGAACACCCACTAAAAGTCATAGAATCTGAACGATTACGCCATTACACCACAATCACACCATTAGATTCAGCGTATCAGAGAACCCTATTGTAGAAGTTTCAAGCTCCTATCTACAAAATTGGAATTTTGTATTTTTTTTTGCCAGAAGGCAGATCACGGATGTGTGTTTATTTGTTTGTTTGTTTGTTTTTGTTCTTTTTTCCTAGGGGTGATCGTATCGACCTAGTGGTCCTAGAATCTTGCAGGAGGACTCATTCTAACGGAAATAAAAAGTTCTAGTGCCCTTTTTAAGTGACCAAAAATTTGAGGGTACCTAAGCCCCCTCCCACGCTAATTATTTTCCCAAAGTTACCGGATCAAAATTCTGAGATAGCCACTGAGGACGTCTTAATCCCCCACAGTCCCCGTGGGAGGGGCCACAAGTTACAAACTTTGACCAGTGCTTACATGTAGTAATGGTTATTTGGAAGTGTACAGACAAGTTCTGGGGTGTTTTTAGGTTGGTGGTGGGTTGAGAAAAGGGGGATATGCTGGGGAACTTTCCTTGGTGGAATGGGGTAAGAAAAGTTTCATAAAGGGAGCGCAGGATTTTCTAGCATTATTTAAAAAAACAATGAAAAAATAAATATGAAAAAGTTTTTCAACTGAAAGTAAGGAGAAGCATTAAAACTTAAAACGAACAGAAATTATTACGCATATGATGGGCCCACCTCCTCCTAATACCCCGCTCTTTAGGCTAAAGCATTTTTAGTAATTTCAACTATTTATTCTATGGCTTTTGTGATTCAGGGGTCATTCTTAAGAAATTGGGACAAAATTTAAGCTTTATTGTAAAGAGCGAGGTACTAACCAGGGGATGAACCCCCTCATATCTGTAATAAAAACATGAGAATACAGACGTTCGTTATGTAAGCCAATTTGTAAGTTACGTATATCTTTTCTAATAAAAACATTCGTATAAAATTAAAAGTTCTAGTTACTTTTTTGAGTAACCGAAAAATCGGAGGGCAACTAGGCCTCCTCCCCCACTTCTTTTTTCTCAAAATCATTCGATCAAAAATATGAGAAAGCCAATTAGTCAAACAAATAAATATGCAAACTTCGTTTTAATTATTCATTTGCGGAGAGCCAGAATCAAAACATGCATTGCTTCAAAAATGTTCAGAAATTAAATAAGAAAAAAAAACAATTTTTTTTCGACGGAAAGTAAGGAGTGACATTAAAACTTAAAACGAACAGAAATTACTCCGTATATGAAAGGGACTGCTTCCTCATCAATGCCCCGCTCTTTACGCTAAAGTTTTTATTGTTTTAAAAAGTAGAGTTAAGAGAAAGAGTCAAACTTTAGCGTAAAGAGCGGGGCGTCGATGAGGAAGCAGCCCCTTTCATATACGAAGTAATTTCTGTTCGTTTTAAGTTTTAATGTCGCTCCTTACTTTCTGTTAAAAATTTTTTTTTTTTTTTATTTAATTGCTAGAAGACATATCACGGATGCGTGTTTATTTGTTTGTTTTTTTTTCCAAGGGATGATCGTATCGACCCAGTGATCCTAGAATGTCGAGAGAGGGCTCAATCTGACAGACATTAAAATCTTTAGTACTCTTTTTAAGTGACCAAAAATTCAGAGGGCACCTTGGCCCTGTCCCACGCTACTTTTTTCCCAAAGTCACCGGATCAAATTTTGAGATAGCCATTTTGTTCAGCGCAGTCGAAAACTAAATAACTATTTTAGGGGGGACAGATCTTTCCAGATTACGGGGGAAGGATTATGTGGGAGGATATTTCTATTGAGGAATTTATCATAAGGGAAGAGAATTTCCATGAAGGGCGCGCAGGATTTTCTAGCATTAATGAAAAGAAAAATAATGAAAAAATAAATTATTTTTTTCAACTGGAAGTAATGAATAACATTAAAACTTAAAATGAAAATAAAATATTATGTATATAAGGGGGGTTCATCTTCTCCGCAATACCTTTTTTTTTACGCTAAAGCATTTTTAGTAATTTCAACTATTTATTCTACGGCCCTTGTGATTTAGTGGTCATTCTTAAGGAATTGGGACAAAATTCAAGCTTTAGTGTAAAGACCGAGGTATTGAAGAGGGGGTGAAACCCTCATATATATAATACAAATACACAAATATAGAAGTTCGTTACTTAAGTTAATTCGTAATGTAAGTATGTTTATTACTAACAAAACGTTAGTAAAGCAAATCTAGTGACAATTTTAAGTAACTAAAACTTGGAGGGCAGCTAACCCCCCTCCCTCACCCCATTTCTTATCAAAATCGTCCAATCAAAACTATGATTGAGCCATTCAGCAAAAAAATAAAAAAAAACATGCAAATTTCGTTTTTATTATTTATATGCGGCGAGGCAAAATCAAAACATGCATTAATTAAAAAACAATCAGAAATTAAATAAAAAAACAAGTTTTTTTAATCGCGAGTGAGGAGCAGCATTAAAACTTAAAACGACAAGAAATTATTCCGTATATGAAAGGGGTTGTCCACTCCTCAACGCCTTGCTCTTTACACCAAAGTTTTTTATTGTTTTGAAAAGTAGAGTTGTGAGAAAGAGTCCAACTTTAGTGTAAAGAGTGAGGCGTTAAGGAGGCGTTGACAACCCCTTTCATATACGGAAAAATCTGTTCGTTTTAAGTTTTAATGTCACTCCTTACTTCAGTTGAAAGAGTTTTTTTTTTATTTAATTAACGGATAAGTAACGAAATTTTGTTTAACAAAAGGGAAAACCGAAGCTATGTTTTAAGTAGAGCAAAAAAAAAAAGGAAGAAATTATAATGTATCGAAAATAAAAGTTGTATTCAACTCAAATTCAAACCCAACAGAAAAAAAGCAGACTCGTTACTGAAAATCCCACAAATTTGTTTTCTCAAAGAAATATTACTAATAAGAATAATTAAAATAATAGTTATCCTTTCTAGCTTCAAGGGGCGATCCTTCCCGACTTGAGTTTTTTTTTGAAAATACAGCTTTATATTTTCGGTTAGCATTAGCCCCGGTTCATTTTTAATCCCAACAGAAAAAAAAGCAGACTCGTAACTGAAAATCCCACAAACTTGTTTTCTGAAAGAAACATTACTAACAAGAATAATTAAAATAATAGGTATCATTTCTGAAGCAGCGTCAAGTGGCGATCTTTCGTGACTCGATTTTTTTCTCAAAGAAATATTACACTTAAGAATAACCAAAATAATAGTTATCCTTTCTAGCTTCAAGGGGCGATCCTTCTCGACTTGAGTGTTTTTTTTTTTTGAAAATGCAGCCTTATATTTTCGGTTAGCATTAGCCCCGGTTCATTTTTCATTAGGGGCAGCCTCCAAGGGGCAACCTAGTTAAGAACAAGTAAAGGAGGGGATGATTTTAGCCACTTTTATTTTGAGCGTGATGACACAAGCAATCAAATCAATGTAGGCTATTTTATGTAGGATATTTGTAGGCTAAAAACTTTACCGTAAAGAGCAGGGCGTTGAAGAGGGAACAGCCCCTTTCATATACGGGGTAATTTCTGTTCGTTTTAAGTTTTAATGCTTCTCTTTACTTTCAGTTAAAAAAACTTGTTTTTTTTATTTAATTCAGATGAAAAGGGCATCAAAAGGTAGTCAAAAGTGCAAATTAGCAATATTTTTGGAGCAGCTTACCTTAATATGGTGAAACTTCCAGGGCATCATAAAAGCGATGTTCAAATGATCAAAATGCATGATTTACATGCTAATACTGCTATTAATACTGCTTCTACTACTGTTACTACTACTACTAATACAGCCCTAACACCGCAACTGCTTTTACTACCACCACAACTACTATGATAGGCTACCAGTATTATTAAGGCCAAATCTATGAAGGTTAAATCTGAGAAAATGTTAATGGCAAATTCGAAATAACAAAAGTACTTACACATACTTTCTTTTTTCAGAAAGAGATTTGTAGAAGAGGATTTACAAAAAAAACTTATTTCTTATCTCAACTTATCAAAATTTTTATGTCAAATATGTAGCTCTCATTTCCATTTTATTAATTCAGTTTAAGGACAAAAAAAGAAGAAAGAACAATAATATCCTAGTACTTTTTTTATTTCTTGAAATATGTCATCAATACCTAAGATTCTAATATTTTTCGGGATCTTATTTAATTTTGCTTTGTGTAAACAGAACAAAATATCAGTCGTAAATGGTGGCTATAAGGATGTTATTATTGGCATTGCAGATAATATCGTAGTTCCTGACGAAGAAAATTTCATCGAACGGTTAAAGGTATTTTTTTTCTTTTCTAAACATAAAGATTTACAGTACCAATTAAAAAAAATAATCTAGTACTGGCAGTTAAAGTCAATTGAGTGGGGGGGGGGTAAATCCCCTTGTACTTAATTAGCGAGCCTTTCTTTAGTAATTCTTGTTACTAACTTATTTCCATGGGAAAAAAATTGTTTTCTTACTAAGTTTTATCAGTCTCATACCATACAGTCATACCTTAAATATGAAAAGAGCTACTACTTCCTGCAATAGAAATGTTTAAGTCCAAGTTTTGCCTTTTCAGAACAGTTCTTCAAAAAGAGCACAATTAGTGCATTTGCTATTCAAAAAGAGCATTATTATGAACATTTAGCTACAATATCCCTAGTAAAAGAGAATTGTTCTTCCCTGTCCCAAAAGTATTAATGATACACTTCTTCCTACTACTTTTTTGTGTCTGTATATTTTGCCTAATGAATGGAGGTTAGAAGCAAAATATAAAGCCATTTAAATATTCTTCCATTCATTTGAAACATCTGTCATAGAAAAGGCTAGAAATAATTTGGGACTCAGCAGCTCTCCTCTTTATTAGAGTGTCAATTTTCCACTATTCTTACAGATGATTTGCGACTTATAAAATGCTCAGCAGTCCTTAAACAATGACTTAGGGTCGTTTTAAATTCAAAAAACTATTTTTCTTTATTTTTCTAACCTTTTTTTAAGGTCTTTACTTTTCTTTTAAGAAAGTTCTTTTATGGAAAAGGTTTGTTTGCCAATAAATACATTAAAAGTACATAGGCTTTATTTTCCGTAATTAATTAATACAAACTTTCTGAATATGAAGTTTTAAAAGAAAAGTAAAGGTCACATTAAACTCAAGATCGCAAAAAAATAGAAATTTACAATAGCTCAAACTCCAAATTAATGACCAGAAATTACTATTAAAGAATAAATGAAACCCAAACTGAACAGAAATTAAATAAACAATCATAGCAAAAATAAGCAACAACATAGAACAGGTATTGATATAACTGAATAAATAAATCTTAAAACGAATAATGCTTAAATTGAATAAGCAACTCAAGCTTAAAACGAACACAATGCTTTGCTATCGAAGTACAAATAAAGTACAAATAATTGCTATTGAAATAGAAATAAACAGTCATAGCAAACATACACGTAATGCGTAGTAATATAAATTGATAAATAAATCTGAAAACGAGTGAAACTTAAAGTGACTAAGCAAATCAAGCTTGAAACGAAGAAAATCCCCACAAACAAAAGTTTGGGTTTTGCCTCATTCTCTCACTGTAAATCTAAAACCTACTGCGTCATTGACACTTTACTGAAAACTGTGTCTTGAACAGTCTTGGAAAGTAAAAATAAAATAAGACTGAATGTTTAATATATGAATATAATTAATGTTTATAATGAACATAATTGAATGTTTAATAGTGCTATTAATTGTTGAAAGATCATCAGGTCAAGATTTTATTTCACTGTAATTTTATTTTAATTGTCAATGCCGACAAGAAAAAGAAAACATTTGTAATATAATTGGTTCTCAGTGAAGCAGCAATGACGCAGTAGTCTTTAGACTTGTACAGTTAGGGAATGGAGCAGCATCCAAACTTTTGTTTGTAGTAAAGATAAATTTGTTTTGAATTTGTTAAATTTGTTGTAAACTAATTATTTGAATATTATAAATTTAATTCAAATTATATGGAAACCTTGGATGACAGGTTTTCCAATCCGTCGACTAGGGCAAAATGCTGAAATAATTTTTTTGTACCCCCGAAAAGTTTCAAATTCTAATTTTAAAAAGACATTCCGACATGTAACCTTTGGCTGAGTGGATATCGTGTTGGGAAGACTTATGTGAAATGCTAAAATTTTGGTTAAAATCTAAAACGAATAAATTATGACACGGAAAATATTTGAAATCAGAGACTTTATTTCTAGGGTTATATCATTTGGATCTATGATCTATTGACATATCCTTAAATAAAAAAGGTATATATCCTTAGTCAAGGGCTTATCGAGGATTTTCGTTGAGAGGGGGAAGGGAGGTTACAAAGAAACTTTGAAAAAAATTGTCAATAAGTATTTTTTAACTTTCGTGGGTGGGGATTAAACCCTGAACCTCCCTGAATACGGCCTTGTCCTCATTTCTGTGGGAAGTTATGCATTAACAGAGCTTGTACAAAATTAGAAAATAACTACACGAATACTAGCTTTCAATAAATGCATTTCTAAAGTCTAAAAGTAAGAATAGTGGGTTTGATTCTAAATTGGCTCTTCACACTTTTGTGTATTTGAGTATTCCATTTTTCTTGACAAGGTAGCTTTAATTTTCCGCGGCGAATGTTTTACCACAATCGTTTAGTGAAGCAATTGAATCTGGAAAATACACATATAAGGACGATGGTAAAATAAAAAAGCTGAGGTAATTTGTATAAACTGAATTTACGATAGTTTAATACAAAGAGGATCAGCTAATATCCCATCCACTGTGATTTAGGTTCAGCATTTCTGTAGTAACACCAATCAGGTTATTAGAAAGGCTGTACTAATTTCTGGGGACAAATTCTAGCCCAAACTTTTTTTTATATAGTTTTTACTTTTTTATGGTTTGTTTCAGCGTTTCTTATGTCTTGTTGTAGTTCACTTCAAAAGATCCAAAAACCACACTCGTTTCTTGGTTTCTTAATTATTTTCATTTTTGAGTTTCTTTTTATTATTAAATAAAAGAAACAAGTTTTTTTTTAACTGAAAGTAAGGAGCGACATTAAAACTTAAAACGAACAGAAATTACTTCGTATATGAAAGGGGCTGCTTCCTCATCAACGCCCCGCTCTTTACGCTAAAGTTTTTCCTGTTTTAAAAAGAAGAGTTGAGAGAAAGAGTCACCCGAGCCGTGACATTTCATTATTTATAGTATAATCTATAAAAAATAATGTAATCATGTAATAATCAATAATTAATTTAAATTATTTAATTTAATTTAATTCGTTACTAGTTTACTAGTTACTAGTTATTTAATAGTTCGTTACTTCGTATGTGAAAGGGGTTGCTTCCTCATCAATGCCCCGCTCTTTACGCTAAATTTTCTTACTGTTTTAAAAGAAGAGTTGAAAGAAAGAGTCAAACTTTAACGTAAAGAGCGGGGCGTTGATGAGGAAGCAACCCCTTTCACATACGAAGTAACGAACTATATTCACGTATTATTATTTAGTTATACTTAAATTTTAATTTAATTTTTTTTAATTAAATTAAATTAATTATTTAAATTAATTATTTATTACTTTTTTTAATTACTTTTAGGGGATGTTTGCTTCTATTTTATGCGATTAAAATGCGATTCTTTTAATGTAGCTATTGGTATAAAAATTCCATTTTTCAGAGTTTTGGTTACTATTGAGCCGGGTCGCTTGTTACTACAGTTCGTTACCACGAAATTTCTGATCAAACTTCAAGAATAAATATTCATGTCGGAACTGTTTGTGAATATATATTCTCCATAGAAAAAAACAACAACCCAACAACATTAACCCCTTAAGAGTGAACCTTGTGAATCTTACATTAACCCCTTAGGAGCGAAGTAGTGCAAGGAAAAACGAATAGAAACCATCGATTGAAGTTCCTTAGGGTATAATTTATGAGAAATCTGAATTGTTATTGTTAAGTATATACCCTAATAACATTCTTAATAAAAATGTAAAGTATAAAATTGGTTAAGTTTAGGGTCTAAAGTTAACCAATTAATGGAGCAGTATAGATCATCTATTTTCAGCAGAATTTAAAATTTTGGTCTATTTTACCTAGAAAAATGATTGTCGTATCGTTCAAATCTCTGCCTCCCCCCCTAATCCGAAATATGCAAGCAAGTGAAGTAGCTTACCAACAGTCTGATCACCCTGTTGTTGGAATCCTTCTCCGTACAGTCAAGATTGAATTCAAGTCTTTAATCCCTGTTTTAGTTTTTGGCAGGTAATTCAATGAAGATGTTTTAAGCACAGTTCAGCTTTGATTTTCTGCACATAATTTGTTATTTTGTACCTATGAGCATTTGGATTAATTTATTGTCGTGTTTATCTTAGTTTAATGTTGATAAATTTCAATGATATGAACGACGAGCAAATGGAACTCAGTTTTTCGTTGGTATATTTCTAAAAAAATATAAATCAAATTGTCCAATTGAAAAACATGTTTTATGTGTGCTGTCCTAAAAAAACACTTTTTTCCTATTTTCGTTCAATGATTAGTTTTCTGTTGTGTCCCAATAGCTTTAAATAGAAATTTAAAATATCAGAAGTCATTAAATTCATAGGTCTGAGGCTCACAATTTCACAGGAAAAGCGCGTTAAGTGTTTTTTCTTAAGTCTCTTTTTTGTAAAGTTTTGGAATATCCCGTCAAAATCAATCACCAAATAATTCTACGAACTGGTTGATTCATCAATGCCATATCCGCCATGATGCCTTGCCATGATCCAGCCATTTTGCCATATCATCTCATATCTGTCATTAACGCCATGATGGTTTCACGTATGATCCGGCCATGATCCGGCCATTCTGCCATATCATCCCATATCTGTCATTAACGCCATGATGGTTTCATGTATAATCCGGCCATGATCCGGCCATTTTGCCATATCATCCCATATCTGTCATTAACGTCATGATGGTTTCATGTATATGCACCATGATTGGTCATATACAAGTCATGAAGTTACGTGAATAACATTGAAAAGCTAATGATGATGTAGAATGTATGGCTAGGGCTAGGTATGACCCAGGCTAAGCTTGAACAAAGAACGCATTCAGGATTGTTTTATGCATTGTGTAAAGTATAAAAAACAAACTTCAACAGAGCTATCAGTTTTAGTGATATTTGTGTAATTAACTTTTTAATTTTGAAGTAAATTCACAAAACGAGATACGTAGATTCTACACAAATGGGGCAGCAGCAAAATAAATTGTAGTGTAAATTGACCAGTTAAAAAAGAAAAAAAATGTTAAGGGTAACAGCAAAAGAGGGTGTAACAATTTTTGAATGAAATAGTCTGTTTAACATAAAGTTTAGGAGATCAGTGACAAATTCTAAAAGTTAAAATGAGCTGCAAAGATCAGATTATTAGGCTTTTAAAATTTTTTTATAGCTTTGTGAAATTATTTTTCTTTCTTGCAGGGACTTTTTTTGACAACTTCTGAGAAACTCAATGAGGCAACCCGAAATGCAGTGTATTTCGACGAAATTATAATTTCAGTACCATCAAACTGGAGCCTTGGAACGGAAACTACTAGATTCAGCGCGTAAGATATTACCAGAATTAACTAAGAGAATTCCACAAAATTAAGTTTTCAATAAATAGATTTTTAGAAGCTATATTAAACAAAAAATTGACAGAAATATGTGAAACCCAAAACCAATACAAATTATAACAAATAATTGATTCCACCTCAGAACGAGCAGAAACTAACATTAGTGGGCTGACACTCCCATGCTTTCTGAAGACTAGAACATAATTTCTACTTTACTGAAAACCATCCTTATTTCAAGCTGAATCTTCCTTTTCCCCATAGCATCGAAAAAAAAAGATAATGAAAAGAACATCATAACCAAGATTATTGAACAAAACAACAAGTCAATATGGATTGACAGTTAAATATTCATATACTGATATTTATTCCTTAAAGTCTTAATAAATTCGAATTATTCAGGTTAAAAAGTGAAAACATTCAAAATGTGTTTTATTAGCAGTAAAGTGTAAATTATGTTCTGGTCTTCAGAATGATTGAGGGGCGTCAGTCCAACTCACTTATTTTCTTCTATATTTAAGATTGACTCCATTATCGATTAAATAAAAAAATAAGTTTTTTTTAACTTAAAGTGAGGAGCACCATTAAAACTTAAGACGAGCAGAAACTAGCCCGTATATGAAAGGGGCTGTTCCCTCCTCAACGCCCCGCTCTTTATGCTAAAGTTTGACTCTTTCTCTCAATTCTACTTTTTAAAACAGTAAAAGTCTTTTATTAGTAAAAGCCATTAAGGCAAATATTCAAGGAACAAGTTTTAATCTAGAGCAAGTTGAGGGTGAGTTTTTGAGGGTAGAATTTCTCTTTTGTAATGGGTGAATTGTCTCCCTTGAATGCTTAGCAGGTATTGGAGGCAATATATCCAGCAGCAGGTGTTCCTTGACGGTTTTTTGAGGAAAATCACTGTTAGGTTAGATTTTTCAAAGGGGTCTCATTTTCTAGGGGGAGGGGATGGGTTGATTTTGGCTGGGACAAGCTATCATTGATTAAGATTTACTGGGTTGAATTTTCTAAAGATACATTAATATGTGTACGGGCTATCGTGAAAAATATATGTTTTACGTCATTTTGGCTTTTATATAAGAACTTTTAGTCCGGCTTGCTATTTGTAGGTTGGGGAAAGTTTTCACCCGTGTTTGGTCATAAAATGCATAGTATGTTTATTTTGATTTTATACCTTTTCAAATTTTTCTCAAAAATTGAAACTTATTAACATTCTCATAATGTAGTATCTATGCTATTTTAACAACCTGGATGCACTTACACTTCGTTTTAATTTGACCCAAAGTCCCCCTCAACAGTTCCTTGAAGTTCCACATAAATACCATAAGCTTTGGTGACAGAAGTAGTCGTAGCGATAGTAGTAATAGTACCACAGTAGCAGCAGAAGCAGTAGCAGTAGTAGCAGTATGCAGAGAGCGCCTTTTCGTTTGTTCAACTTCCTTCTTAACACGTCCTGAAAGTTAAAACTTAATGTTCTACGCTATTCCTGAGGAATCGCTCATAAATCTTTTTGGCAGCCTTAATGCACTTTCTGAATTATTTCAACATCCCCTGGATGTTCCCTGAAAGTATCACCTTAGTATCCTTAACCTCAGTAGAAGCAGTAGTTGAATAAGTAAAAATAGCAGCAATAGTGGCAACATAAACACGGTGGCTTTTGGTTAGTTCTACACCCCCCTCAACATGCCCTTGATTAATTCATCACCCCCCTCAAAATTCACCTAAAGATCCAGCTTGATACCCTCGGTCATTCTTGAGTGTCCCCCTTTTGACAACTTGTTTGCCCATACCATGTTTTGGTTTAATTCAACACTCCCTTCAACAATCTCTGAAAGCTCCATTTGAATGAATTTGATATTTTTGAACAGCAAAGATCAAATATGCCTTCTTTCCCAATAACGGATACTTTATATAAACAAAGGGTAAATCCCAAAATCCTCAGAGACATAGCTACTGGACCTTCCACCTATCCTGATCATTCAGCATATGTCTTTCTCAAAATATTAGTTCGATTAGCTTGGAGAATAAATGAACTTGGGAGGGGGCCTGCTTGCCCTTCAATTTCATTCGACTCTTATATAGGCACTAAAACTTTTCATTTCCATGTGAAATAGCTTCTTTAAAAGTTTCTATGATAGTGCTGTGCTCCTATGATATTGATTATATGCCCTTTTGAAAAGCTGCACGTATACTGTTTTTGAGGGGGTAGGAAGTTGAACTGAATGGCATTACGCCGTCTGCGTGCAAGTTGTCAAAAGGGTACATCAGCAATAAAAAAAAGGTAAAGGTAAAGGATACGGTATTAGACTTTACAGTCCCTACCGGCGGTGCTGATCTTCGTTTCTTGGCCCTTCAGCCAGGAAGTGGAATGGGGGGTTGGGGGTTTCAGGCGTCCTGTGTTTTCGCGCACCCTTCCTGTTTACCTTCCACAGATTTCTCCAGGTACTCATTTAGAGCTGGGTCGACTCTGGCTAAGCTTACAGAGTCACGCCACTGACCGCCGTCCCAAACTGAACAATTGGATACACTGGGATTCGAACCCGCGTCCTTTCAGGCAAAGGATCCCTAATCCAGCGCACCAACCGACTCGGCTATAGACGTGCCTACATCAGCAATCGGCTATAGACATCAGCAATAGCTTAGGAATAACCTGGTGCGTTATGTTGAATCCTACAGGATTTGTTTTTGGGATGTTGAACTAACCAAAACGCAATATTTGCATCCTACTACTACTACTACTGCTACTACTACTACTACTACTACTACTACTACTACTACTGAAGCTAAGGATACTACTACTACTATTAAGGCTAATGGTACTAGAACGAAAATTTTCAGGAATGTTGAAACAATGTTGAACTAAATCAAGACACAATGTGGTGTATACAGGTTGTCAAGAAGATTCAATACCTATGCCTCGAGAGTGAATTACGGTATTAAGTTGAAACCTTCTGCGTGTGTTGAGGTGCATTTTGGAAAAAACCAAAAGTGCTATCTGTATATTGTTAAGAACCTTTGAAAGGATCACAAAGCTCTGATGATCGTTAATTTTACTTTTGTGATCATAAGATTAAAATTAAAATTTCATTTAGGATCGAAGAGATCCTAATGTAACGCTTAATTAGGAGTAGAAAAAAAGGATCTAAAAATTTTTTGGGAGTTGAAAATGTCTTTCAGTATTTTTTTTTTTTAAGTTGCAGAGCAAATTTTTCTCTGCAAGATTTGGACAGAAAACATGAACGTTAATAGCTGAAAAAATAAGGGTAAATTTCGGTTGAAGCATGAACAACAGCAAATTTTTGCTCTGAAATGAGTGAAAACCTGATATTTTAGCAGTATTTACAGCCAGGTATAACCCGAGATCTACTGAGTTCACTGTAATTAAGATGGGTCTCTATAAGTATGCTTTAAAGATTTTTAAGGGAAAAATTTTATTGCTGAGGCAAAAATCATGTTTTAACTATTTCCAAAACCATAAAAAACTAACTCTCCTATTTTTTTTTTCAAAAAGCCCAGCAAACAAGAAGCAGTAGATCTGTTACCCACCTCAAATGCAGCTGGAATCTAGCTCATAGCCAAACATGTGTTTTGCCAAATATGTTTTGCCAAAGATAGTGTCAATATTCTGCAGTAGCATGATAATCTTTAATGAAATGGCGGCACAGTACGAACAGAACATCTTTTTAGTAATCAGTATGTTAATGCTGGAAAACAATATTTTACATGTACTACTGCTGCTGACTTTTTGGCCAAACAAGCTTAGCCTGTGGGAGCTTTGTATTTAATTTGTTTTGTAGTTTTTCTTCTTTAACTGACTTAAATAAAATAACTTTCTGTATCTTTTTTTAGAACCACTTTTGAAAATGCTCATATTCGTATTGTAAATGCTGATGACAGTCCACTAGGTCATGCTCCATGGACTTCACACTCAGGACTCTGTGGAATTCAAGGTGATTACATATCAGTGACAAAAGAATTTATCGAAGGAGATGATCAGTTTGTGCAACAATTTGGAAGTAAAGGTATAATCCCTGTTTTAAATGTTTATTAAACATAAATATTTTAAATACATACATAAATGTCTTTTGATTTTGTTAAATGGCGTAATAGATAAAAAAAATTAATTTTGATTTTAGTTGCTTATCTTTTAAATTACTATATACGTTTTAAACTTATATTTTATGTTGTTTAACTTTAATTTTGATTGCTTGATTGAAAATAAAGCAAATAGTACAGTTACTAAATCTGAATTGTTTTTAACAATTATTTAAAACAAATGTCACACATACACATTATAATCTTTTCCAGATGTCAAAATGTCCAGGACGTAAACTTGACTTTTCAATTTTTTCACATGTGGATTCAGAGGCGAAAAAACTTTCCTTATCTAAAACACGTGTTTTCTGAGAAATAATCTAAAAAGTAGACAATAAAAAGGACTGAGTAAAGGGCTGAAAAGCTGACCAAATCCTCAAGGTGCTAAGAAATCGTAGGTGTGAAAACAAATAATTTGAAATTAAATAGTATAAATTCCAAAGTAAACATACGAACACTGAGTTGAGAACTAGCAATTTATTAACATACTACCACCACAATATTTTTACTGAGGCACAGAAGATCAGATAACAAAATATTAAGTCTGCCTTTCCTAATTTTTTGGTATATTGGATTTAATATACTCACTGGTCAAAACAACACAAATTCTTAAAAAGAATTGGTAAGCGTTGGTAAAAGCAACAGGCATCAGCTTTAAGCTAAAAACTTCGAAAACGGAAGTTTAAATACTCATATATACATGAAAAGAAATTTATTTTGGCATATTGATCCTGTGCTGATAATATGCTGATATTCTAATATTCTGATATAATTCTAACTATAAAGAACTTAGTTCAAAGCTAGGAGAAAGATATACTAATTTTTAAGCAGTGAAGGACGAGGGAATCGTGATAAGATTTTCTCAAGCCGACAATCTCATTTTAGACCTTTCAAAGACATTTATATCAAAAGAAGAATCATGAAATTAATTCCCAATGACTTCAGGGGCTTGCTCACTTATACCTGGAACGCTATTAAATTGATCACATTTTAAGTTTTCCTTATTCAAAATCCCTTTAAATTATAAAATAGAGTATTCTGACGAAAGTATAACAGTTCAAAATAGGGATGAAACCTTTTAATAGACAGTGAACAGATATGAAATTTTTTAACTAGGTATTTCGGACACATATACAGTGTTCATCATCAGCAGTAAAACTGAGTTTTATGATTGTCCCTGAGCTTTGTTGATGGTGATTGCAAATGCTAATCGAATTGGGAATTGCAGTCTTTTAAATTGAAAAGGCAGATCCGTTGGAATCACGGGAATGCGAGGAATAATAACAGCCTCGCCCTCAAAAGACCCTGTCAAGATTGTTGCCTCTATTATTCTTTCCATTGTTTTTTTTTTACGGCAAGTTGCGTGCCATTGCAGAGCTTTGGTGGGTTAATATTCCGTAACAGTATTATTGGTACGCCTATTTTTAGTTGTAGCACGTGTGGTGAAAACCCTGGGAGATCAAGGGAATTTAAAAATTCAGATGGATAATTAACCGCTTCATTTGGTTCCAGAACTGTGTCGACTGACTTGTAAATTACTTCCTGGGCTCGAATCTTGGTCAAAATAATTTTGTTGATTTCGTGGACGTCTTTATTCTTGGCTGCCAATATTGCTTGTTCACTGAGCCATTTATAATTTTTATAATTGGTTAGAATATTTGGAAATACCTTTTCAACCAATTCATTTTTGGACGTCACTAAATTACAGAATTCAGCAGGCAGTTGTATACCTCCTGAAATTGAGTCTACTGGGAGCTTTCCGTTTCCAATTGCCAGCAATTTATCTGAAAAAAATCATCGTTTTGCAATCGGACACGCATATTTATAGTTAATTTTAATGTCTTTACGTGTTGGGGGCCATCATATATATATATATATATATATATATATATATATATATATATATATATATATATATATATATATATATATATATATATATACTAGCTGTTGGGGTGGCGCGAAGCGCCACCCCAACAACTAGTTGGTGGGGCGCTTCGCGCCCCCCAAGCCCCCCCGCGCGCGTAAGTCGTTACGCACCATTGTAGTTGTGTCCCTGTGTCCCACCTGTGAATATAGATAGATTTATATATGTGTTTCAAACTACGTAAAAATTGCGAATATACAACATTCTTGGCTTTCCCACTACTGGGAGCTTTCCGTTTCCAATTGTTAGCAATTGATCTGAAAATGTTTGAACAGAGTCATCGTTACACAGACAGACAACTTATTTTTATATATATAGAAGAATATATATATATATATATATATATATATATATATATATATATATATATATATATATATATATATATATATATATATATATATATATATATAACTCATGATTCTAATGATTGCCCTTGAGCTTTGTTGATGGTGATTGCTAATCGACCATTCCCTGTCCCGGTGTCCCGGTCGTCATTTATATCCCCCTGTTTCCCCCGGTGTCCCCGTTGTAGTTGTGTCCCTGTGTCCCGGTCGTCATTTATATTCCCTGTGTCCCGGTCGTCATTTGTATCCCGGTGTCCCGGTCTGTATATACATTCGTTTTTTAGTTTTGTTTTTCTCCTTTATTTTTTCCTTTTTTTTTCTTTTTTAGTTTATTTAGATTTTTAGATTTTTTTGTTTTTTTATTAGTTTTTAGTTTTTTTTTCTTTTTAGTTTTTTTGTAGTTTTTACCTTCTTTTTAGTTTTGTTAGTTTTTTTTTTACTTATGTCCTGGTCGTCATTTATACTCCCTGTGTCCCGGTGCTTTGTTGATTGCTAAT
Source organism: Artemia franciscana (assembly GCF_032884065.1). Classification (NCBI taxonomy): domain Eukaryota; kingdom Metazoa; phylum Arthropoda; class Branchiopoda; order Anostraca; family Artemiidae; genus Artemia; species Artemia franciscana. Next base: position 21,861,510 of record NC_088883.1, on the reverse strand, counting down.
CGAACATTCCTTTTGTCCTGGTCGCTTTCTCTTTGAGTGTCGTCATTTATTTTTTTCTTTTTTAGTTCTTTTAGTTTTTACCTTTATTAGTTTTTTTTAGTTTTTTAGATGAAAATTTTTTTTAGTTTTTTCCTTTTTTTCTTTTTAGTTTTTTATTGGTTTTTACCTTTATTTTAGCTTATTTTTCAGTTTTTTCCTTTTTTTTATTTTTTTTTATTTTTTATTTTTTTAGTTTTTTACCTTTTTTTAGTTTTTTTAGTTTTTTAGCTTTTTTACTTTTTTTTATTAGTTTTTAGTTTTTTTTGTAGTTTTTGCCCTTTTTTAGTTTTTTCAGTTTTTTTTTTTAGTTTTTTATTGGTTTTTACCTTTATTTTAGCTTATTTTTCAGTTTTTTCCTTTTTTTTAGTTTTTTTTAGTTTTTAGTTTTTTTAGTTTTTTACCTTTTTTTAGTTTTTTTAGTTTTTTTGGTTTTTTAGCTTTTTTATTTTTTTTATTAGTTTTTAGTTTTTTTTGTAGTTTTTGCCTTTTTTTAGTTTTTTTAGTTTTTTAGCTTTTTTCATTTATACTCCCTGTGTCCCGGTGCTTTGTTGATTGCTAATCGAACATTCCTTTTGTCCTGGTCGCTTTCTCTTTGAGTGTCGTCATTTATTTTTTTCTTTTTTAGTTCTTTTAGTTTTTACCTTTTTTAGTTTTTTTTAGTTTTTTAGATGAAAATTTTTTTTAGTTTTTTCCTTTTTTTCTTTTTAGTTTTTTATTGGTTTTTACCTTTATTTTAGCTTATTTTTCAGTTTTTTCCTTTTTTTTATTTTTTTTTTAATTTTTATTTTTTTTAGTTTTTTACCTTTTTTTAGTTTTTTTAGTGTTTTTAGTTTTTTAGCTTTTTTACTTTTTTTATTAGTTTTTAGTTTTTTTTGTAGTTTTTGCCTTTTTTTAGTTTTTTCAGTTTTTTTTTTTAGTTTTTTATTAGTTTTTACCTTTATTTTAGCTTATTTTTCAGTTTTTTCCTTTTTTTTAGTTTTTTTTAGTTTTTAGTTTTTTCAGTTTTTTACCTTTTTTAGTTTTTTTAGTTTTTTTAGTTTTTTAGCTTTTTTATTTTTTTTATTAGTTTTTAGTTTTTTTTGTAGTTTTTGCCTTTTTTTAGTTTTTTTAGTTTTTTAGCTTTTTTATTAGTTTTTAGTTTTTTTTGTAGTTTTTGCCTTTTTTTAGTTTTGTTAGTTTTTTAGCTTTTTTATTTTTTTTATTAGTTTTTAGTTTTTTTTTGTAGTTTTTGCCTTTTTTTAGTTTTTTCAGTTTTGACGTCACCTGATCCAGTTTTTTCAGGTGACGTCACCTGATCCATCCACAGACAGACAGACAACTTATTTTTATATATATAGAAGATATATATTCGTTTTTTAGTTTTGTTTTTCTCCTTTATTTTTTTCCTTTTTTCTTTTTTTTCTTTTTTAGTTTATTTAGATTTTTAGATTTTTTAGTTTTTTTTATTAGTTTTTAGTTTTTTTGTAGTTTTTACCATTTTTTTAGTTTTTTTAGTTTTTTTTTACTTATGTCCTGGTCGTCATTTATACTCCCTGTGTCCCGGTCGTCATTTGTGTCTCGGTGCTTTGTTGATTGCTAATTTATATTATATTTATATTTATATTTTTTATATTTATTAATATTTTTTTAGTTTTCTTTTTCTCTTATTTTTCAGTTTTTTCCTTTTTTTTAGTTTTTTCTTTTTTAGTTTTTAGTTTTTTTTTGTTTTTTACCTTTTTTTGGTTTTTTTAGTTTTTTTAGTTTTTTAGCTTTTTTAGTTTTTTTATTAGTTTTTAGTTTTTTTTTAGTTTTTGCCTTTTTTTAGTTTTTTCAGTTTTTTTTTAGTTTTTTACCTTTTTTTAGTTTTTTTTTAGTTTTTTAGCTTTTTTAGTTTTTTTTCTTTTTAGTGTTTTTTGTAGTTTTTACCTTTTTTAGCTTTTTTTCTTCTTTTGTATTAGTGTGAAATAATTCAGACGTCATATGCGGACAAACACGACGTCACTCGACAGACAGACAGACAGACATAACCCACAAACAACTTATTTTTATATATATTTATTCATATTTTTTTAGTTTTCTTTTTCTCTTTTATTTTTCAGTTTTTTCCTTTTTTTTAGTTTTTTTCTTTTTTAGTTTTTAGTTTTTTTTAGTTTTTTACCTTTTTTTAGTTTTTTTTTAGTTTTTTTAGTTTTTTAGCTTTTTTAGTTTTTTTATTAGTTTTTATTTTTTTTGTAGTTTTTGCCTTTTTTATTTTTTTCAGTTTTTTTTTAGTTATTAGATTTTTACCTATTTTTAGTTTTTTTTTAGTTTTTTAGCTTTTTTAGTTTTTTTTTCTTTTTAGTTTTTTTTGTAGTTTTTACCTTTTTTAGTTTTTTTCTTCTTTTGTATTAGTGTGAAATAATTCAGACGTCATATGCGGACAAACACGACAGCACTCGACAGACAGACAGACAGACATAACCCACAAACAACTTAATTTTATATATATTTATTCATATTTTCTTTTGTATTAGTGTGAAATAATTCAGACGTCATATGCGAACAAACATGACGTCACCTGATCCATCCACAGATCCACAGACAACTTATTTTTATATATATAGATATATATATATATTATATATATATATATATATATATATACTAGCTGTTGGGGTGGCGCTTCGCGCCACCCCAACACCTAGTTGATGGGGGCGCTTCGCGCCCCCCCCAAGCCCCCCCGCGCGCGTAAGTCGTTACGCGCCATAATAGTTACGCGCCATTGTAGTTGTGTCCCTATGTCCCACCTGTGAATATAGATATATATATATATATATATATGGTTTTAACTACGTAAAACTTGCGAATATACAACATTCTTTGCTGTCCCATTGTCTTTGCATATAAATAGATTGTCAGGTTTACCGACTCTTGAACATGCAACATATAATGGTCCATGGGAAAACAATCTGTATTCAGATCTATACCTCATGATTCTAATGATTGCCCTTGAGCTTTGTTGATGGTGATTGCTAATCGACCATTCCCTGTCCCGGTGTCCCGGTCGTCATTTACATCCCCCTGTTTCCTCCGGTGTCCCCGTTGTAGTTGTGTCCCTGTGTCCCGGTCGTCATTTATATTCCCTGTGTCCCGGTCGTCATTTGTATCCCGGTGTCCCGGTCTGTATATACATTCGTTTTTTAGTTTTGTTTTTCTCCTTTATTTTTTTCCTTTTTTTTTCTTTTTTAGCTTATTTAGATTTTTAGATTTTTTAGTTTTTTTATTAGTTTTTAGTTTTTTTTTCTTTTTAGTTTTTTTGTCCCGGTCGTCATTTATATCCCCCTGTTTCCCCCGGTGTCCCCGTTGTAGTTGTGTCCCTGTGTCCCGGTCGTCATTTATATTCCCTCTGTCCCGGTCGTCATTTGTATCCCGGTGTACCGGTCTGTATATACATTCGTTTTTTAGTTTTGTTTTTCTCCTTTATTTTTTTCCTTTTTTTTCTTTTTTAGTTTATTTAGATTTTTAGATTTTTTAGTTTTTTTATTAGTTTTTAGTTTTTTTTTCTTTTTAGTTTTTTTGTAGTTTTTACCTTCTTTTTAGTTTTGTTAATTTTTTTTTTACTTATGTCCTGGTCGTCATTTATACTCCCTATGTCCCGGTGCTTTGTTGATTGCTAATCGAACATTCCTTTTGTCCTGGTCGCTTTCTCTTTGAGTGTCGTCATTTATTTTTTTCTTTTTTAGTTCTTTTAGTTTTTACCTTTTTTAGTTTTTTTTAGTTTTTTAGATGAAATTTTTTTTTAGTTTTTTCCTTTTTTTCTTTTTAGTTTTTATTGGTTTTTACCTTTATGTTAGCTTATTTTTCAGTTTTTTCCTTTTTTTTTATTTTTTTTTTTATTTTTTATTTTTTTTAGTTTTTTACCTTTTTTTAGTTTTTTTAGTTTTTTTAGTTTTTTTAGTTTTTTAGCTTTTTTACTTTTTTTATTAGTTTTTAGTTTTTTTGTAGTTTTTGCCTTTTTTTAGTTTTTTCAGTTTTTTTTTTAGTTTTTTATTGGTTTTTACCTTTATTTTAGCTTATTTTTCAGTTTTTTCCTTTTTTTTAGTTTTTTTTTAGTTTTTAGTTTTTTTAGTTTTTTACCTTTTTTTAGTTTTTTTAGTTTTTTTAGTTTTTTAGCTTTTTTTTATTAGTTTTTAGTTTTTTTTGTAGTTTTTGCCTTTTTTTTAGTTTTTTTAGTTTTTTAGCTTTTTTATTAGTTTTTAGTTTTTTTTGTAGTTTTTGCCTTTTTTTAGTTTGACAACTTATTTTTATATATATAGATAGTTTTTTTTTTTTTTTACTTATGTCCTGGTCGTCATTTATACTTCCTGTGTCCCGGTGCTTTGTTGATTGCTAATCGAACATTCCTTTTGTCCTGGTCGCTTTCTCTTTGAGTGTCGTCATTTATTAGTTTTTTCCTTTTTTTCTTTTTAGTTTTTTATTGGTTTTTACCTTTATTTTAGCTTATTTTTCAGTTTTTTCCTTTTTTTTAGTTTTTTTTTATTTTTTATTTTTTTTAGTTTTTTACCTTTTTTTAGTTTTTTTAGTTTTTTTAGTTTTTTAGCTTTTTTACTTTTTTTATTAGTTTTTAGTTTTTTTTGTAGTTTTTGCCTTTTTTTAGGTTTTTCAGTTTTTTTTTTAGTTTTTTATTGGTTTTTACCTTTATAGTTTTTTTAGTTTTTTAGCTTTTTTATTTTTTTTATTAGTTTTTAGTTTTTTTTGTAGTTTTTGCCTTTTTTTAGTTTTTTCAGTTTTGACGTCACCTGATCCAGTTTTTTCAGGTGACGTCACCTGACACATCCATCCACACATCCACAGACAGACAACTTATTTTTATATATATAGATATATATATATATATATATATATATATATATATATATATATATATATATATATATATATATATATATATATATATATATATATATATATATATATATATATATATATATATTTTTAACTACGTAAAACTTGCGAATATACAATATTCTTCGCTGTCCCGTTGTTTGTGCATATAAATAGATTGTCAGGTTTACCGACTCTTGAACATGCAACATATAATTGTCCATGGGAAAACAATCCGTATTCAGATCTATACCGCATTTTTCTAATGATTGCCCTTGGGCTTTGTTGACGGTGATTGCTAATCGAATATTATATTTACATATATATTAAATATATGTATAGATACATATATTTTTTCATATACATTTTTTCTTTCTTTTTTTTTTATAGAAAAAGCACTTATTCACGAATGGGCTCACTTTCGTTGGGGTGTTTTCGATGAATATGGCTTTCCTGGTGACGCCAGATTTCCCTATTTCTATTTCCCACCTGAAAAGACCGAACAAGTTGCTGTTTATTCTGCCAGTGCTGATCTTGCAGGTGTATCCCAAAAGTTTGTATCATGCAATATTTTTAGGATTCGTAGTGATCTAAGGGTGGATACCCCCGTCCCAAAACCTTGTATTTTTCCGAAATGCATCTGATTCAAAAACAGCTCATTTGACTACAAATTGAAAGAGCCAGTGACCTTTTAATAGAAGAAAGTGATTGGAGGGCCTTCCTCGCACGCCCACTCTAACCTTCCTCGCACGCCACTATTCCCCCAAACACATCTAATCAAAATTTTGAAATAGCCATTCTGTTAAACATAATTGAAGGTAAAGTATATCGTAATATGACACTCCCCCCCACAGCTTTCAGGGCAAGGGTTGTAAGTTATGGTCTTGGGGCATTAAAGGTATGTATAGAAAGAGTAATTTTAAAACTCGAGATTGGGCTCATTTGATTGGAAATAAGATATTCTAGTGCCCATTTTAAGATTCAGAGTGATCAGAGGGTGGATTCTCTCCCCTCCCCATACGCCTCATATTTTCCCGAAATGCATAGGAATTTTGAGACGGTCATTTGTTGTTGTAAAAACTTCAAAAAGAGCTCGTTCGATTGGGAATTGAAATGGCTAGTGCTCTTTTTAATAATCGAAAGTCATTAGAGTGCTACTAACCCCTTTCCCACGCCCACCATTTCCCCAAACATATCCGATCAATATTTTGAAAGTCATTTTGCTCAACTTTATTGAAAAGTCTGGATATTATATCTTTGACGATGACACCCTCCCTCCCGAGCCCTTAGGGCAAAGGTTGTGAGTTATTCCTGAAGCCGAAATGAATGTCTTTTTTTTCTAGAATTAATTCAAAAATCATTTTCCGCAAGACTAGTTTTTCAAAGAAAAGTAAAGAGCTCCATTAAGCCAAGATTGAGCAAAAAAAGTCAAATAAACTTCCAAGCGTAAAGCTATCCCGAATAACTACCAATAAATAAATGAAACTCAAAACGAACAGACATTGCAAATAATAGCCGAGTCAAGCTTAAAATGAGCAAAAATTAACATGAGTAGGGGTGATAACCCCCATGCCTTCTCAAGACCAGAACACAATTTATGCTTTACTGAAAACATAATACGTTTGAAATTTTTTCACCCTTTTTACTTTCATAAATAAAAAATGATCAAGCCTTGAGCAAGAAATGTAGTATATTACACAGTTCATGGTAATGAACTGTAAGTAAGGAGTGAAGCGGCTCAATAGCAACCAAAACTCTAAAAAACTAAATTTTGGTACAAATAGATACATAGACAGAATCGGGTTTTTAGGCTATTTAAACAATATAAGTTTCATCAAGTTTAGTCCTACTTATCAAAATTTACAAGACTGAGAAAATTTGCCGTATTTTCCAAAAAAAGGGAGAAAATCCTCCTAAAAGTCGAAGAATGACACCATCAGATTCAGCGTATAAAAAGATCGTCATAAAAAGATCACATCATCAGATTCAGCACATCGAAGAACCCTACTTTAGAGGTTTCAAGCTCAAGTCTTCAAAAATGTGAAATTTTGTATTTTTTGCCAGAAGAAAGATCATAGATGCATGTTTATTTGCTTTTTTTCTTCCCGGGGGCGATTGTATCCACCCAATGATCCTAGAATATTGCAAGAGGGCTCAATTGAACGGAAATTAAAAGTTCTTCTACTACTCTCTTTAATTGATCGAAAATTTGGGGGCAATTAGGCCCCCTTCCATGCTCATTTTTCCCAAATTCAACCGATAAAAATTTTAAGATAGTCAATTTGTTGAAAATAATCGAAAAAAATCTAATAGCAATGTCTTTGCTTGTGGCTTAATTCCCCACAGTCCCAGGCGGAAGGGCTAAAATATATGAACTTTACCCATTGTTTACATATTGTATGGGTTATTGGGAGGTATACAGATGTTTTCAGGATTTTTCATCTGGTAGGGGTGGGGGTGGGGGAAGGGAGTTACGTGGGAGGGTCTTTATATCAAGGAGTGTTTCATAGAGGGAGGGAATTTTCCATGAGGGGGGTGCCGGGTTTCCCAGCGTCATTAAAAAAACGATCAGAAATTAAAGAACAAAATACAATTTTTTTCAACTGGAAGTAAGGAGAAAATTAAAACTTCCAACGTACAGAAACTATTACGTAAATGAGAGGGTTTATCCCTTGTCAATACCTCGCTCTTTCCGCTAAAGTTTTTTTTAGTGCTTTCTAAAGAGCTATTTATTTTAGTTAAACCGCCTTCGCTATTCAAGGGTCATTCTTGAAGAATTGGAGCAAAATTCGAACTTTAGCGTAAAGAACAAGGTATTGACGAGGGGGCCAACCCCTTCATATACGTAATAATTTCTGTTTGCTTTAAGTTTTAATTTTGAATGTTACTTTCAATTGAAAAGACTTTTTTTTTATTTAATGTCAATTAAACTGACAATCCACGGTCATTTTTTTCAGTAAGGTGCAAATTGTACTCTGGTCTTGAGAAGACATGGGGTTATCAGCCCTACTTATGTTAATTTTTGATAATTTTGAGCTGGTTTGAATCGGCTATTTGCTTTAATTTCTATTCGTTTTGAATTTAATTTATTTCTTGAGAGTGATTTGTGGTAGTTTTACGCTTGGAAGACTATTTGACTTTATTTCTGCTCATTATTGACTAAATGGAGCTCTTCAATTTTCGTTGAAAAACTTGTCTTGTATACGCTGAAAAATAACGTCGGAAAATGTCTTGTGCGAAAAGTCTTTTTAATTAGTTTTTGAAAAAAGAGACATTCATTCTGTCTTTGAGTATTATCATTGGTATGCCTATTATTTGAGCACCTGCAAGACCTACACGGTAAGAAATAATATTGGTAAAAATTGCTTTCATACTTTACTATCAATAAACTGTTTTAACAATGTAAAATATATCTAACAATTTTTTTTAATCTATGATACTTTCAAATAGATTTAAAACCGTTTATGAGGCAGACGTATGGTTCCAGTTTTAGAAACTGCTATGTCTAACGCATAAAAAAAAGTAACAAATAAACGTTCCCCAAAGAATAAACTTTCCTCCTATTGTGATGTATGTATTAAATAATTTATTGAAAATCTTAATAAGATTCAACATCAGGGGTAATATCGATTTAGAGATAGAACTAGTAATTTCCCACAACTCCTCTCAAAAAGTCTAATTACATTCATTTTTTAATATGCAAGTAAAGTATTAAATAAAAATTATGATCTCGTCCTTCCAATAGTCCACTTCAGAATTTTTGATTCAGAATTTTCTCTCATAGTTTTTTAAACTATTATGAAATAGAATTTTTATTTGGAATCTATTTACTAAAGATTAATGCAATTTTGTCCGTCAAAAATCCTGTTTTAAGAATTTTCCATGTTCTTGATGAAAAGGCTATATTGTTATACATCAAACCAAAAAAACGATATAGGTAATCAGCCTTTCTCTTATTTTTTTTTTTCAATAATGATTTTAGAGACCTATTAAATTTCGCCCAATTGCCTTCCAAAGACCCTTCAGAAGAACCATAGAACATTGCAGTATTCAGAACATCGCAGCAGCAAAAAATGCTTTTATTCTGATGCTCCTTTAGACTTTACAGTGAAATCATAAGAAATCGAAAATTTGGAGGAAAAATCAACCTCAATCACGTGCTTTTTTTGTAAAATATATTATGTGAACCTCTATTGGAAATTTTGATGAGGATCTTACCCCTCGCCCCTTGCCCCTCAAACCGGAAATATAGAAATTAAAAATAAGACTTTCCTGAATGGTTAGCTACGAAAACCTCTCGATGACTCTGTTTATGCACTTTTTAAATTTAAATATTGCTCGTTGCTTTTCCTTGAAGGTCCAATTTCAAAATAATTTGTGTATTCACCTCAACTTCCCCTTTGCTTCATCCCCCTTAAAGTTTCAAGTCGACAACTCCTGATTCTAGGGTATTGATTTGTAACTTTCATAATATTTATAAGACTTTTTGGTTAGTGGGATAAAAATTTCCGAATTTTTATTGGAATGGTAAAAACAAGGGTCAATTATTAGTTCATTAACATTTTAAATGGTTTTATTCTTTGGAAATCGCTGGAAAAACCCAAAAAGCGTGTGCTTCTCAAATTCAAAGAGTAGGCACTACTAAGGATTTCCCAAATAAAATTCAAAAGTATCCTAATTTCTAATAAGATATTGTTTAGTAATTCATAGAAAAGTCTTATTTCATCATTTGGTAGTCTGGAAAATTCTGTAAAGTTTCCAGGTGGACTCTTTATGTTGTGTAAATTGTGAAAAACGCTACTAACTATTTAAAAGATTAATCAGACACTACCAAAAAATCAAAGTGCACATACTTTGTGGTACTTGCCCCTCTATACTGCCCAGCAAAATCAAAGCTCTGATTGCCATGTGCAACTTTATATCTTTTTCAAGTTCCAGTCTTAGAACTTCAGCACATTAAAAATTTGTGTCTTAATAACTTCCAGGCGTTTCATCCACCTCGTTCTTATATAATTGGACAATTACTGTCATTTCTATTTGAAACACCGTGCATGATAATTTTTTGAATGAATTAGTCAATACTAAATACGTGGACTTTAATGTCAAGGTCGAACTTCTGGCCTAGAGCCTTATCATGCATTAGCCAACAATAATGTTTTTGCTTCAAAATTATTTTCTCTATTTTAAGGATTGACGGTACAACCTGTGTTGCAAATGACTCTGGTATTTATGCTGATGACTGCCGGTTCTTCCCAAATATAGACAATACTACGTCTGTTTCGCTCATGTCTTTCCATTATCTTCCGGGAGTAAGTAACTGTTTCATTTTAAACTGTTCTCTATTCATAATATGTTGGATGCAGAAATCAGTAACTGTGAAGCCTCAACGCATTAATTTTTTTACATCGGAAAAGGTGCTTAGACATCCAGAAATGCATATGTTTCGGAAAAAGTGAAAACAAAACATGTAATTCAGCATTACTAAAAAGAAGAAGGAAGAAAAGAAAAGTGCAACTACAAAATACTTCAACCATATGATTCTTGACCATAAGTAGTGCTTTTCGGCCAACTTATGCTTAGTCATTTTCGAGAGAATATTTCTTGTGGGTTCATTACCAAGCAATAGGTATCAATCACTTGTTTAAGGAAGTAAACACAGCATAAAATTCACATATTAGACTCACATGTTACTTGCTTCATTAGTTCAACATTCTCTACACCATGCCATTGGCGTAATTCCGTCAAAATTCAAGGGGGAGAAAGTTTGAGCCAATTTTCCCAAATCAAGTGAAAGTGATGGTGAAAACTGAGAAAAGATCCTATATTAACATAAAGGCAAAGATGTACTAAAAAAACTGACCTGTTTCTCTGGATCTTTGAATTATGCAGGCTTATTTTAACTTTGACAAGATTTTTTGCAGAAACTAAATTTCAGCTTGGGGGGGGGGTAAACTAAGGTCTTTGGGGGAAGGGTTAAATTTTGGTCTGAAGGGGGCAGTTCCCCTCCTAGACTGCAAATTACTGTGGAATTTTCAACTTAAAATTCAAACCCTTTGAGCTAGTTCAACATCTCACTCACTAAGCTGTGAAAGAGTCAAATTAAAACTGTAAACTGTTCCTAAAATTTTGCTGATACTTTCTTTCGACAACCAGTGTATGGATACTGTGTTTTGATTTAGCTCAATATCCACAACACAGTTTCGACAATGTTACTCCTTACTAACCCTAACCTGTAGTAGAAGTAGAAGACTAACAGTAGAAATAGTAGTAGCAGTAAACACAGTGCCTTGTGGTTAGTTCAACATCCTCCTGAACATAATCTGAAAGTTCCAACTTAATATCTGAGTCATTTCTGAGATTTTGCTGATACGCCCTTTTGACAAACTACATACATTTATTGTGTTTTTATTTAGCTAAACATATCCTTAAATATTCCCTCACCTTAATATCCGTAGCCTCAGTAGTAGTAGTATTCGTAGTAGCTGTAGATCTACTCGTAATAGCAGTAAAATAATTGCTAGCAGGAGTATCAAACAGTTCGTGGTAACGAACTGTAGTAAGGAGCGATCCGGCTCAATAGTAACCAAAACTCTAAAAAATTGAATTTTGATATAAATAGCTACATCAAAAGAATCGGATTTTAATGCTGATTTTACATATATAAGTTTCATCAAGTTTAGTCTTAGCCATCAAAAGTTACGAGCCTGAGAAAATTTGCCTTATTTAGGAAAATAGGGGGAAACACCCCCTAAAAGTCGTAGGATCTTAACGAAAATGACACCATCAGATTCAGCGTATCGGAGAACCCTACTGTAGAAGTTTTAAGCTTCTATCTACAAAAATGTGGAATTTTGCATTTTTTGCCAGAAGACAAATCACGGGTGCGTGTTTATTTGTTTTTTTTTTTTTTTTTTTTTTTTTTTCCCAGGGGTCATCGTATCGACCAAGTGGTCCTAGAATGTCGCAAGAGGGCTCATTCTAACGGAAATGAAAAGTTCTAGTGCCCTTTTTAAGTGACCAAAAAAATTGGAGGGCATCTAGGCCCCCTCCCACGCTCATTTTTTTTCCCAAAGTCAACGGATCAAAATTTTGAGATAGCCATTTTGTTGAGCATAGTCGAAAATCTTAATAACTATGTTTTTGGGGATGACTTACTCCCCCACAGTCCCTGGGGGAGGGGTTGCAAGTTACAAACTTCAACCAGTGTTTACATATAATAATGGTTATTGGGAAGTGTACATACGTTTTCAGGGGGATTTTTTTGGTTTTGGGGGTAGGGTTGAGAGAGGGGGCTATGTGGGAGGATCTTTCCTCGGAGAAATATGCCATGGGGGAAAAAATTCAATGAAAAGGGCGCAGGATTTTCTAGCATTACTATAAAAAAACAATGAAAAAATAAACATGAAAACGTTTTTTCAAATGAAAGTAAGGAATAGCATTGAAATTTAAAACAAACAGAGATTATTACGCATATGAAGGGTTCTAAAAATACTTTAGCATAAAGAGCAAGGTATTTAGGAGGAGACAAACATCTCGCTCTTTATGCTAAAATATTTTTAGTGATTTCAACTATTTATTCTACGGCCTATTTGATTCAGGGGTCATTCTTAAAGAATTGGAACAAAACTTACGATTTAGTGTAAAGAGCGAGGTATTAACGGGGGTACAAACCCCCTCGTACACATAATAAAAATATAAGAATATAAAAGTTTGTTACGTAAGTTAATTCTTAAGTTACGTATATTTTTTACTAATAAAAACGTTCGTTGAATATTAAAAGTTCTAGTAGCATTTTTAAGTAACCGAAAAATTGGAGGGCAGCTAGGCCTCCTTCCCCACCCCTTATTTCTCAAAATCGTCTGATCAAAACTAAGAGAAAGCCATTTAGCCAAAAAAAAATTAATATACTAATTTCATTTCAATAATTTATGTGCGGAGAGCCAAAATCAAACATGCATTAATTCAAAAACGTTCAGAAATTAAATAAAAAAAACTAGTTTTTTTAACTGAAAGTAAGGAGCGACATTAAAACTTAAAACGAACAGAAATTACTCCGTATATGAAATGGGTTGTCCCCTCCGCAGTCCCGCGCTCTTTACGCTAAAGTTTTTAGTTGTTTTAAAAAGTAGGATTGTGGCAAAGAGTCAAACTTTAGCGTAAAGAGCGAGGGACTGCGGAGGGGACAACCCATTTCATATACGGAGTAATTTCTGTTCGTTTTAAGTTTTAATGTCGCTCCTTACTTTCAGTTAAAAAAACTAGTTTTTTTTATTTAATTAAGAGTAAGCACAGATCACTGTTTAGATTTTTCAACATCACTCTCAACATGTCCTGAAATTTTCAACTTGACACCCTAAGCAGTTCCCCTGACACAGTTGACACGGCCTTCAGACAACCTGCATGCATCTACTGTTCTGATTGAGTTTAATATCTCTCCCAAATTACCTGAGAATTCCCTGTTAATACCCTTATCTTTTGCAGTAGTTTTAATAAAAGTAGTAACAGAAGTAGTAGCATTAGCAGTAGTAGTAGCAGAGGCATTAGACAAAGTAGTATTATCATCCACATAGTAACTTTTGACTAGTTTGAAATCCCCCACAAGGTGCCCTGTAAGCTTTAACTTATTACTCTAAGCTGTCCCTAAGATATTACCGATACGCCCTTTTGACTACACGTCTGCATATAATGTGTTTGGGTACGGTTTGACTTCCCTTTAATATTCCCCAAAACATTAATTTTAAGTACTTTTAGTTGTGTTAGTTGGCGTAGTCAAGGTGGTAGAATATAGAATAGAATATAATTTTATTTCTAATCACATATTTTATCAGAGGCAATACACTAGCGGTGAAAAGGGTCAATCAGTGTATTATTATTATTTATTCGTTTCTTATTACCAGAGGCACTTCATATGAAATATAGAATTTCGTACTTGCTGGCTGTCAAAAAAAAGAATCAGCAAGATCTAAGGAAGGACTAAGGGTATTAAGTTGAAACTTTCACAGTATCTTGAGGGGAATTAGAATGAACTAGTGAAGGGCAACCAGTCCCTCTCCATCTTCTTTATAAATGCTCCTTTTTCTAATCTCTAATTCAATTTTTGAATAGCGATTTGGGTTCAATATAATACAAAGGTCTAGTAACTATACCTCCAGGCATGCAATGCCCTCAAAAGCACCTAGGGCAATAATTACAAATTATGCAGTTTGCTTATTTTTGTAGCTTGATTCTGGATGTGTTCAGAAAGGCTAAGGGTGCTAAGGTTAAATTTTGGGGATTGCTGTGGGGCATATTCAATTAAATCAAAATATACCATGTGTATTCAATTTGTCACAAAGGAATATCTGCAATTTCTCAAGCATGGCTCAGAGTACTAAGTTTAAACTTTTAGGGCTTCTTGAGGGGGATGTTAAAAAGAAGTTGGAGGGCAACCAGTCCCTTTCTAATTCCTGTATTAGCTATCCTTTCCCTAAAAATAAATAATCAAAATTTTTGAATAGCGATCCTGTTAAAAAAAGTTGAAAAATCTGATAAAAATGCCCCCGGAGATGAAATACCTCCCCACAGCGTCAGGGGCTAATCTTTAGTAAGTTATATGATTTGCCTATTGCTTATATATAAGGTTGTTTATTGAGAAAATGGGCATATTTTATTTTTAGTCTCGAAAAAGGCTAAGGGTATTAAGGAAAAACTTTTTGAAAATTTTGAGAGTGGTGTCCAACAAAATCAGAAATCACTATATGCTGAAGGCTTGTCTAAAGGACACTACAGCAATATCTAAGAAACAGCCGGAGCCATAAAGATGAAAATTTAAAGGCATGTTGAGCAGTGCTCGGAGAATAAATGGCGGTCCTTGTTCTTTTAAGAACCTTCTTGACACTGGTGAGAATAACAAAATACTAACTATTCAAATTAGTCAACAGATCTTACAGCCATGCCTCTGGAATTTAATACCCCCATAGCCAGAGGAAAAATCCTATAAATTATGCAATGTGCCCATTGTTAATACAGGATTATCAATAGGAAAAAGGGAATTTTTATCCTGGGTGTGCCAAGGATACTAAAGTGAAACTTTAGGGAATGCGGAGGGAGCTTTTACTCTAAACCAAAAGAAACCGTAAGGACTTTACTGTCGTTTTGGTGATTTTTAGTTCTATTTGTTGTAATTAATTGAAAGTATTTCTGAAAAGATGTTTCTTAAATAAAAGTAAAGAGGCATATAAAAATTGAGACTATAAGAAATGAATTCTTGAATAAATTCAAACTCAAAGCAGCCACAAATTACTTTTAAAGAATAAATGAAACCTAAAACAAAAAGAAAGTAAGTAAAAAGTTATAGCAAGCATTTAGATAACACGTATTAATATAAATGAAAAATCAAATCTTAGTATAAGTAAAAATTTAGTTATATAATTAAATCAAACTTAAAGCAAAAGAACTCACTGCAAACAGGAGTTTAGCTACTGCTACTTCTCCTCCGTTGGCCGTAAAAGAATGAAAACCATTGCATTATTTTGAATAAGCTCTTTTTTGAATAAGAATTATATTACAAATCCCATATCCAATTAGATATCTGTAGAAGTAGAAGTACATAGTTCACTTTTAGTTTATAGTTCTTGCTTACTTTTTCAGTTTTATTTCTACATTTCAGTAGAAGTAGTTGTAGTATATCAAATGTATGTTCTGGACCACACATAAAATCAATTAAACTAACCCCCATTTCAATCGAATTTGAACTCTTTTTAACGAAAGTACCAAGAGTTTTACAATTTTCTATCCCTACATTTGAAATGAAAATAGGTCCTTGGAAATCCAATTTAGTCTCATTTCTCTACTTTTGATAATGTGAACACGGATTCAAGACCCCACCTAAATCACCCTATCAATTTACCCAATTTTTAATTGAGTTCACACATTTTAAATGAAGATTTTCGAAATTTTTAACGATTTCCTATCATGAGTTATAAGGTCAAAACAGGTCTTGTGAAATAAGAATTTGATTAATTTGTGAGATAAGAGTTTATTTATATTCAATTTTTCCAATACTACCGATAAAACTTAATAATTTAATATTTAGTGGCTAGTTCGATATTCATATCTAAATAATTTATCTTTTCTTTCAATAGCGTATATAAAATCTTCCCTTTATTTAATTTCTTAATTTTTTATTCAATGTCAACTGCTTTAGAACCGAAATACTTATTTACAAATAGATCCACCATTTCACCTTTAAAATTAATAATGATAACGAGTTTATCTCCATATTTGGTTTTAACACATTTCATTCCTTTAATTGTGTAATCTATTTCAGTGTCTAAATCTTATTTCCTAATAGTTCAATTATATTTATTTTCTACTTTTTTTTTGCTTAAAAGTTTATCCATTTATTAGCTGCTAATTTTATTAAAGAAATTTCGAAAAAGGAAAATGATTTACATATTTAACATATAATTTACTATCAATGACCTCCATGGTTGCTTTTCTTTCTGAAAATATAACGCAGTAAATGTTATATGGATTGGCAGGTACTTGATCTAATAAAAGTTTAATTTCTATATCAGCAGTTGATCCACTTCGATAGATATTCGATTCATGCTTTGAAAAATAAAACAAAAAAAGGATATACTGTTTTAAAATCATTGTTAATTACAATTGTTCCACTACCAACATTTTTCTGTTCATATCCAAACTGTAAAAAGCGTTAATAAGCGTTAGAATTATCTTCATTAGCATTACTGAAATTACATTTCAAATCTTCTTGTGAATATTTATATTCATTTACTCTCATTTTAATTTTATCAGTGCTCTTAGGGTCAAATACCATATTTTTTTGCGTATAACTCTTATCTGTTTCAAATTTCTGTAACACAGCAACAATTTTGGCTGTATTATAGCGTTCAACGACTATCCTCTATGTTAATTCTTTAATAAGCTGCCCCTTCCTAATCAAGCTTTTAATTATTCCACCTTCTTCCTTAATTCAGCTTCTAATAGAGTCGCTATGGGTAAACTGGGTTGTAATACTTGTAACATCCATGATAAATGCATTACATCTACTTAAAAATTCTGAGAACCAGATTTTATAATCATATCGGATAAATCGTTCATTCGGATAAATTAGATTAATATCTAAAACAAAATCCAAATGTTCGTGATAATGGTAAATACATAATAACAACGTAACTTTTATTGGTATATACATAATAAAAACGTAATTATGACGTAAATAACAACGTAAACATAATAACAACGTAATTAATAACAACGTAAATTAATAACAACGTAAACAACATAATAACAACGTATATACATAATAACAACGTAAATTTTATTGGTATTGCTCAATCTTTTAAATATACCGCTATTAAAAGCGTTAGTTTGTTTTATTGTATTTGTTCTACCACCTGCTGCAGCATGTGTAAAAGTGCTTTCAAACTCATTTTTGTTTTAAAGAAATCAACAGATCGGATTTTATCTTCATACTGAAACCTATTAGGAGCTGCGCTTTGACCACCGTCATCTGAAAATTTTAATAAATTTTTGACAGTGGTCATTATAATAAACATAGTCAACACCGTCATAAGTTTTTCCATTGATATTATATTTAGTATTTTAGAACAAATTAAATCTATTATTTGTTAAGGTAGCTTCATTATTTTTTGGTATATTTATTCCATCTAATCGTGTTATTTTAACTTTTGCACAAAGGTAATTATCACTTGGAAGAATCCAAGATTCCATATATTTTAAAATGAAACTAAAATTTAATTTTTGAGATGTATTCCATCGTTTTCTATAATTTCTGTATATTTATATTTTGTTTTAGAATCATCGATATTAGGCTTTTCAAATATTTCTCAATAAGGAGCAACAACTTGATTCACTGCCATTTATATATAAGAAAATTATTAGATAAACTTTAAAAGATTTTCAAATAGTAGAGTAGGATCTTCGATTGTCACTGAGGGTGTCAACAAGAACATCACCAGAGATGTAGTTAAAGCCCTTTCCCTAAAATTATTATATCCAATAAGCCTTTCCTCTATTCGTCAAAATGTTTATTGGAATATCTCTAATTGTTTGAAACTATATATCTTAGAGATCTCACATCGTTCTTTTATTTCTCTTTTTATCTCTCTTTGACGGTAATTTATCTAGTTTTTTCCATATTCAATCGCTCTATTTTTAAATAGTTCCAGTCAAGGTTTAATCATAGTGTCATACATGAAACGAGCTTCATCTTTTAAATTTTTTATGGACTTCTTGAATAATTGAGAATTGGCAATTATTCAAAAGGATCTAATAATCCTAATAATATAAAATATTCTACACAGTAATAATTTCTGATCAGT
Source organism: Artemia franciscana (assembly GCF_032884065.1). Lineage (NCBI taxonomy): Eukaryota > Metazoa > Arthropoda > Branchiopoda > Anostraca > Artemiidae > Artemia > Artemia franciscana. The sequence continues at coordinate 21,843,280 of NC_088883.1, read as the reverse complement.
CAACATTTATTATAGATAAATTTATTAAATAACTTTATTAAACTTTTTCCAAATCAAAAAAATATTCAATATTCTCTCCATTCAGATCAATTAATTTACCTAATTGATCAGTTATAATCATTTATAGCGAGTTGATATATTCGTTTTGTATTGATTGGAAGATATTACCTTTCTATAGGGATATCAAAGAGAAGCGTTCCAGATTATGTTTTTGGAGCAAAACTATCCATTAATGAGTAGTGAATATATATTTTATCAACATTTCTTGTAATGCTAAGAACTTTATTACCTTCATTATATTTACTACTTAGCTCAGCTTCATTTTCAAATCAAAAATTAAACATAAATCACTATTAAACTGAAATTTGTATTTCTCTTTCAAAATAATTAAAACTTTTATTGTTGCTAGATTGGATGATATACTGATTGGGCATTGATCTAGGGATGAATTCAAATAGCAAGTTAAGATATAAATAAGACATTCTTCACCATACATCCCACTGGGTATAGCAGACGTAACCCATTCATCCTTATTTATTTCCTTGTATTCAAACGTATTATTTTTAAATTTATAACTAATATTATATCATGAGTACCATAGTGTACATTGAGTTACAGATATTTGCTAATCAGTGTTTTGATCCAACCTGATGGGACTACCTATATGAAACTGTCCGATTTCACTTTTGTTGCCACTGATAATAGTCAAAACTATTCGTTAAAAAGTATATTTTTTCATACAATTGAAATTCTGATATAGTTGTTCTGATTAGTATTATAGTCATTTTTATTAATAATTTTATTTTGAATAATGAATCGAGCAGGTCAATAGCTTCATTTCTCTTTTCATCAGATATATATATCCAGCAGTTCTGCTACTTAGCATACTATATAATTTTCAAATCATATCTGTTGCATTGATGTGAATCGCAGTTCCTTGCTTAGATTGTATAACATCAAAACATCTTTACTAGCTTTTACTCTTCATAGGTAGATTTTTCCAAATTGTGACTTTTTTTTATTCGCTAGATCTCACACCTTTCATATTTCCTCTGCATCTTTGATTAAGTGTTCCTGATCCATCTATTGTGGCTTTCAAATATTGATAATCGTCTATATAAAAACTAAACATTTCAAAATAGAATTCCTTAGGATCATAGCCCTTATTGATTTTTCTCAAATGTTCTTCATCTGCCACAGAATCGACATTAGCAATGAAATTTGGCTTATTTTGGAGCAGAATAGCTTGACTTGTGTGAGCTTTATTTCTTGCTTGAAAACTTGCTGCGTTTCTTAAAGATTGATCCAGTCGATGAAATCATTTTCTTAAGTTAGTGTTATGTTTATGTAATACATAGGTAATCTTATTTGTTTTTTTATCTTCAGCTTCAACAATTGGAGCACCAGACTATTCAGCATAGTTACGAAATCCAGCTTGCTCTAAGGCACAGGCTTGAACCATATTTCTTAGTATTTCTCTACTTTTTACTATGCTCGCTAATAATTTATTGAACCTTATAGAATCCATTTATAACATGAAAGTTTCTATTTAATAGCTTTCGAGAATTTTTTTTTCGTGAAAACAACCAATAAGGAATTCATCAGCTTTATCCGACACTTCATACGTTATAGGTATTGTATGTTTCAATGCAGATATTTGAAACACTTTCTTTATATAATTTGTTAGGTAACTCTTATTAAAAACACCCTTACTTTTATTAATTCTACCCAAATCACCAACATTAAAGTTCTCTATGGATGGAACTTGGATATTTTGAAGGATTGATGATAAGAATTGTTATAATTGTCAACGAAAGAGGGTAGTACATTTATCCAACGTCATGTGTTGTTACGAATAAAATGTTTTCATAATTTCTTTTTGTTTGTTTTATTAAACCTTTCAACAATTTGAGCTTTCAATTCTCTTCCAGATGGAAAATGAGATTCATGACTCTTAATAAATACTTCAGCGTTTTTCATAGTAAATTCTTTACCTTTATCTGTTTGTAATGGACTTTTTTTTTAAATAAATCCATCAAAGCATTAATAATTTCCTTACCCGTTTTATTTTTTCAAGGAATACACCAAGAATACACTAATTCTTCTTCTGAAAATATGTCTTCTTTCTGATCCAAGGTTTGACAAAAATTTTCATTTTTCTTTCTATATTCTCCTGTAATTCGATCCCAGTTTATCAAATTTTCAAAACCTTCTCTGTTCTAACTCAGCCCTTGTCATTAATTGTGGTCCGTTCCTATTTTAACTGAGACAAGTCTGGATTGACCAATCCCTCTCTATTTATTAGAATGTCTAACCTGAAACATTTAAGCCAGCTTAGAGCCGGCGAGCAGGAAGTCCCTGGTAAGCATCCAGTTGAACAGAGGCTTTGTGCAATCCTTGGTCCATCTTAATCACAACCTGGTTTTCTCCACTGAGCGATGCTCTCATATCAACAAGAGTCAAAACTTTGCAAAGACAATCTTAAGATTATTACCTATTGTTTATTATATATTTATACCTACAAATATTATGATGCTACGGGGAGGCAACCCATAGCAGATAAAATAGCTTGGAAAAGGTTTTTCGTTCATGAAATGTCCACCCAAACAGACCACACCCAGAACAATTATCCATTAATCTGAATTGCGGGCAAAAGCTATGGCGTTTTCTAGGCTATAATGTCCTTGAGGGATGCCGCTTCTGAAGTGGGAATAAAGTTAACCACAAGGTACCTAGTCTTGGAACCCTGAAGGGGTCAAATAAGCCCTTTGGAGAGGCTGTTGTCCATATATCTGGATCTTATACCCAACAGCACCTGTCCTCTAATATAGGATACTTTGACGATGGTGTAATGCATCACCCTGCAATTTAGCCCATTGATTGAAGAAGATATGTAACTAGCAGGATGTGTCTATACGTTGGTGGGCCCTGCCAAGTGTTTATTTGAGGAGCTTAATTTCTCCTCTGCCTGTATTTATAGTCTCTGGGTGAGGGTACCCCAGTTTAAACTATGGACCATCAGCGACTAGGACCAGCCTTGGTCCACGCCTCCTACGGAAATACTCTACATATTTGTAGTGTGTTCCCTTATCCACCGACTCGAGAGGTGATGATTGCCCTGGGGAGGTCCGTACTGAGCAGTCTTGGAACCCTGAAGGGGTTAAATGAGCCCTTTGGAGAGGCTGTTGTCCATATATCTGGATCTTATACCCAACAGCACCTGTCCTCTTATATGGGATACTTTGACGATGGTGTAATGCGTCACAATGCTATTTAGCCCATTGATTGAAGAAGGTATGTAACTAGCAGCCCTGTCAAGTGTTTATTTGAGGAGCTTAATTTCTCCTCTGCCTGTATTTATAGTCTCCGGGTGAGGGTGCACCAGTTTAAATTATGGACCACCAGCGACTTGAACCAACCTTGGTCCACGCCTCTTACGGAAATACTCTACATATTTGTAGGGTGTTCCCTTATCCACCGACTCTAGAGGTGCTGATTGGCCTGGGAGGTCCCTACTGAGCTAGTCTTGGAACCCTGAAGGGGTCAAAGGAGCCCTTTGGAGAGGCTGTTGTCCATATATCTGGATCTTATACCCAACAGCATCTGTCCTCTAATATAGGATATTTTGACGATGGTGTAATGCATCACCCTGCTATTTAGCCCATTGATTGAAAAAGGTATGTAACTAGCAGGATGTGTCTATACGTTGGTGGGCCCTACCAAGTGTTTATTTGAGGAGCTTAATTTCTCCTCTGCCTGTATTTATAGTCTCCGGGTGAGGGTACCCCAGTTTAAATTATGGACCACCAGCGACTAGGACCAACCTTAGTCCACGCCTTCTACGGAAATACTCTACATATTTGTAGGGTGTTTCCCTATCCACCGACTCAAGAGGTTCTGATTGGCCTTGGGGATGTCCATACTGAGCAGTAGACCTCAATGGGTGGTTTTATTTTCTTTTTTCTTCGTTATATTTTTTTTATGCTGTCATGCTTAGCCATTGTGGTTTCAGAAATTATTTACGTTATGAATACAATAAAAATTATTTTGAGGGGGAAGGACTTAGGTTTAAGTGAGTAGTACATTGTAACACGATGTATTATATTTTTCAAAAATAGTAAATAATTGAAAATTTCTGGTCTTCTTAAGAGCAAATCTCCGGTCTACCCTCTTCGTTAGGGAGCTGTTGTGCTTCCTTAGTGAAAGTAAGTCAACAGCTAAATCAACAAAGTATTGACACTATTCGAACTTCTATTTAGACAAATTATTCTTCGGTAATGTAACATAGGAAGGTATCTATTAAATAGAATTAAATGAATGGATAAACAGGATTTAATTAAATACCCAAATAAGTGAATAATAAAATAAGCAAATACAAGCGTCACTAAATGTATAGCGTCTGGTAACAACATTATAAAGTAGACAATTTCAAAAAGTTTAGGCTTATTGATGCAATAAACTAAAGAATTAAAACTAAATGGAATAAAAAGGAATAAGGAATTACAAAAAGAGCTGAAATTTCTCTGCGAGTGATTATTACCTAGTAAGATTTTGGTTTCAAAAATAATTTTGAATTAAAGTTCAGCCTTCACAAAATAGGGCTAGGTTACCTGCGGTGACAAGTCCTAGGAGGTAGCTGTGGTAAATCCTCGTCTACTCCGTCAGTGGTAATATGAAAAACCAGTGGTATATAGCACTTGAGTATAAAGTATTATAGAATACACAAATACTTTTACCATTTTATTTTTCTTTTAGGCCCTACAATTTGACGATTTAGCTTATCACCGAAAATCTGTTCCCTCAAAGCAAAACCAGCTCTGTAATTATCAATCAATCTGGGAGACTATGATGAAGAATAATGAAGACTTTCTAGACACTGGCACTGTTGCTAGGCCAACAACATTTAAAATTGTTAAAAGGCTTTCATTACCTGTAATATTCACAATTTTTGATGTTGGACAAAGATCACTAAACACAGATGTTGAAATTATGAAAAGTCATCTGCTTAGTGCCTCACAATCCTTTGTTGGAAGACATTTTGGTTTTGCTACATATTCTAGTGCCGGAGCTATTAAATTTGATGTATGTCTTCCGATTCATTACTTGGAAGATTGTAATGAAGTTGAGAGAGCTTTAAGTACTGTGACTCAAAGAAATGACATTACTTCAACATTTTCATATCCTATTGACAGAGCAATTCGAGCAATAGCCGAATACGGTGCTCCTGCTGGTGCAATATTGTATGTCATTGGCTATTCTGGTACTGATTATCGTAATGGTTATTTAGAACCCCACATTTTATCTTTAGCATTAGAAAACAGGATTAAAGTAATCGGTCAAGAATCGTCCTTTTTTAATGGAGGTATGGGATATCAGCTACAAGGGATAGTGAATATTACTGGAGGTGCAGGACCTTTCCAATTTCCAGGACCATTCTCAAAGGATGAGCTCGATAGGAACTTTAATTACGCACAAAGTAATCTGGACAAATCTATAAATTTGGGAGGAAAAACAGTAAGTTTGTCTTCCACTTACTATGATAATGTTTTATCATACTAACTTAAATGGTCTCTGTCCTCAATAGTATTCTAGGATGGCTTCTTACAATCTAAATCCCTGCTTTAGACAAGATTTCTAACATAAATTAGCAGGAATTATTAAGTGTACAAGGTATGAAAAATACATGAGTTGTCAGAGAAGACAAACTTTTATACCACAATTAATGCAGAAATTTATTTATTGCCCCAATGAGCAGTTTTCAATGGCAGTAAAAAGTGTTACAGTACTAATAACGATAGCCCACCTTTAAAAAAATAACTAAAAGAACTTGATTTTGGACTATTGTTACATGTTAGCATCTTTAGTTTGTAACTGCTCATTGGTAGATCAGGTTAGAAGGCCGCAACCTATTAGTGGTTTTAGTCCCCAAACTTGGGGACCACCATGCTCTGGCTGAAACACTGACAACACCGGAAGAAACTCACAAAATCAAATTATTATAAATAGTGTTCATTTCAGAGAAATAATCAACAAACATATGAAATGCACATACATATAAATGTAATAGCTTTCAAATCACCCTTTAACCATTTTTCAAGGATCTTTCAGCAAACAGCTAGCTCTGGCAAAGAAAAATGGGATATATATCACTGCTACCCATGCCAGAAAGTAATTCTTCTTGTTTTTTCAAGATAGAGACCTGTAAACCTGCAATCAACAGACGTCGACAATGGCTATTTTGTTTTGATTTGACGTCATTTTTAAGAGGGTTAATGCATTTTGTTGATTTAAAAAATTCGTTTTCCTGTTAATTTCTTAAATTTCTATAATAGTTACTATTTCTGAATTTTTACTAGACAACTTTATAAAAACGCGTTTTTCAAGTCTCGGTTAGTATGGGACTGTGGTTCAGCCTTTACCAAGCATCGGTATTATGTGCAAGGGTAACATTCTAAGGGGGGGGGGTGTCGACAGTCTTTCAACCAAACTCAGGCTAAGGGATAGCAACTCTTACAATATTTAAGAAAATAAACACTAATTTTTATGTATATCTATAACAGTAGAATTGAGACAAACTAAAAAATATCGAAGAAAATTGTTTTTTTTCATAGGACCAAACAGACGTGACCTTCAAGAGAAGGGTGACATGAATTGGACCCTTATTCAGTTCGCCAATGTTAATAACACACTCTAAAATCATGAACCTAACTTTACCAAAATGATTTCCAGTGATTGTGCTTATTAATATAAAAATGACATAAAAACAAGATAAACAAGCATCAATTTCAAAGCAGAATTCAAAAATAAGTTTAATAAGATAAATGGCCATTGCAGCATCGATGCTAATCAAAACTAAAGAAAAAAAAAATAGACTTCAAAAATCACAGTATCAAACTTCATATATGTTCTCTTCTTCTCATCTGAGACCAATGCTCAAACATGTTGGCTATCGATTCCACTTGTCACTGATTGTCTATAGATACACTACCATCTAACATTTTTCATTTAAATAAATTTTTAAAATTTCAGTAAAAGAAGTTTCAAAGAAATACTAAGATCCGCACGTACAAACACTTAGTATAGATCAAATGTATTGACAACCAAAGACAAGTAGAAACGAAGTCAAGTAATAGTTCAAGCTTAAAATAACACAAATGACTGTAAATAGATAAATAAAGGCTAAACTGAACACAAATTCTGATAATTAATCAAGTAAAATTTAAAGCGATTTGAAAAAACCATGTAATATGTAAAATGTAAATGGAGCCCCCTAATTCGAGGTGGAATATCAGATATTCCCCAGATAAATATGATTGAAGAGCTAAAAACCTCGACTTCAGCTATGGTAAATAATAATAATAGTATTTAAGCGTTTGCATTCACATAAGATACCCAAAATTTAAATGAAAGTTTGGTGGAAATTGCTAATCTCTTATAGCAATCTAACTTGTGTATAGAAAACTTAAGTCAAAAGCAAAAATTAACCATACTGACATAGTTACATTATTATATTATTATGAAGAGAACACCCTTGCCCGTCAGCTTAGAGTATAAATTACAAAGAAAGGTGAAATTGTTCAAGGGAAAACTATAAAGTAAGATTTATTGCCTATTCTTGTACCATATCTTGTGGTAGGAAAGAACTTTTGACATATTAGGAAGCTTAAGTACCTAGAAGAAACTTCCAAATAAATACAGTCACGTCAATAAAGTTTAAACTATATAATACGGAAACAGGGGAAATTGCAGCATGCAGTGTTGCCAAAGAAGCGCATGTGGTAGACAAAAGAATGAAAATACTACCACTTAGTCACCAAGGCTTAAAGAAAGATAAAGAAAGACATGTATAACTCTCATCACATTTTGCTTATTAAATTCTCATTAATTATTTGCATTCTTTTAACAAGCTAACTGATCAGACTAATTTTACGACTCTTTTTATTTGTCGGAGAGATCGTATTTTAACTTTTGCATGTATTTATTTTGTTAATTTTATTAACATTTTTGCTATTTTAATCATAATGATTTTTATTTTTTCCAGATGTTGCTTTTTTAGTCTTTGTTCTTTTAATTTCATATTTTTCCAATTTTCTGTAACTTTATTTTTAATTTTTTTTCGAAAAAATTTACTTTTATGACTTTTTTTTTAGAAAATTTTAAATGAAGATGAGTTTTTACTGGTAAATTTTACCATTCCTTAAGTTTTGTTGACTAAAATGATCTTAGAAGGCGTATTCTTGTTCATTTTGTTTTTTCAAATTTTGTTTATATATGTCATATTATTTCAATTATAGCTCATTTTCAAATTTGTTTTCACTTAGTTTTAATTTTTCTCTTTTATCTTTTTATCTTTTCATCTTTTGTCGTCTATAAGTTCGTCTTTTTGTAGGATTGTGTTTCAACTAAGTATTTTTTTAAAACCAGATTTCTTATAGAGCTAGGTTTTTAAGATTTGTTGCTATACGAAAGTGTTAGGTACTAATTGAAATTAATCTATTTGCTAATTTCCCGACTGTATACCATGCAATTATCTCTTTCTCTGTCTATTTATTTGAATTATTTCGAATAAAAAAAATAAAAAAATGAAAAAACTTAATAGAAAAGTTCAAAAATAAAGAGAAAAACTAATAGAAACCTAACTTACTGCAACTAATGTCCCTTAATGAATATTTTCCTGTTGTTGTTAATCATAAATAATAGCAAAGAGATTTATAATTAATCAAAATTTTCTATATTGTGGTAATAATAATAATAATTAAAATATGACCAAATAAAACTGTATACACTTTGTACTAGGTAGTATACAGGATTAGATGCATTAGAGAACATGCCAACAATAGTCTTTTGATTATAGGTTGTATAGTAATGTACTATATCAATATATTATAATCATATAGTAATGTACTCTACTCAAACTATTTTTGAATTTTGGACTGTTTTCTCCTCTGATACTCACTTGTCCATCATTCTAATAACTCTCATTACTGTTACCCAGAAAAAGTTGTTTAGAACCATGCCTCTATCTCTTAACAAATTCCATCATATTGATATTGAAGACCTGGAAACATGTTCTCAGTTATGAGACTATAAAGGCAGATGTTAACCACAAATACTCAGTATCTCGCTGGTACGTAATATCATGCTACCTCTTGTCTTTATGATCAATTGCTGATTAATGATAGACAGCGTAATAGCTATGCCTTAGTAAAGAGTGATGTAGGCACAATGTATTATTTTTTTTCACCAAGGCACTTCGCATAGAAGTACTTATAATAAAAATCTCAGAAGGAGCTCATTTGATAGGAAATCAAAGATTTTAGCGCTTCTTTTAAGAGTAAAAAAGATTTTAGGACAACCCCACGTCCATCAGTTCCTCAAACACATCGAATCAGAACTTTGAGATAGCCATTTTGTACAGCAAGGCTGAAATGTCCATTAACTATGTCTCTGGGGATATTAATCCATCCTCCTCCCCAAAACCCTCGAGGTCTGGACTAGAACATGTGCAATTTGCCTATTGCTTACATGTAGTATTTGTTATTGAGAGAAGTGGCCATGTTTAATGGTCAAAAATACAAAGGACATTCAGAGAATCTTTAAGAGAATGTCAAGAGAGTGTTGTACTAAATTTGGGGATGACAGACTGACTAACAGACAGCATTTTCTTCTTACAACTTCTTATATTCCTGTTGCTGACCGAGAGCTTGCCCAGCAGGCCCAGGAAGAATATGGGGAGGGGACAAAATACAGTATAATAAATCAGCCAGCGTGCGCGAATTCATGGAAGGGGATTAAGCCCTCATATTGTTGCCAGACAGGAACAATCAATTGGAAATAATATGAAATGGAGTACTTAAGGTGGAAAAGAAAATAAGTAAATGATGGGAAAAATAAACAACAACTGGCACGGTGGATCTTGTGTCTAGAAGAATGCGACTTCGAAATAAAATTAAGATGGGTGACAGATAATTTGAATACTAAACGCATGTCCTGATTATGAAGAAAAAAGCATGGGGAGGGGACAAATAGATTCAATACTCATATGAAATAACCAGGAATTATCAAAGGTTAGAATTGGGTGAATTACAATGGGTAGTGGAAAGATTGGAAGGTATTTGATTCTGGGTTGAAGTGGAAAGACTTGGGAAGGAATCTAGAATTGGCCCTATCAGCCCTAAGGGAAGTTAGGTGTCTTTTCGGGGAGGGTGAAGTACCCATTAGGGGAGCTATTATTGATAGCTGGTTTCCTCAACGTTAGACAGGTGGACCGGTTGAGATTCCTTAACTGAGTCTCTGCCTTTCCTATCTTTGGTCTCGAGGAGATACTACATCCCATTACCAGTCAGCTCATATTTCAGCCAAATCTGTACCCAATTACCTCGTTTTTTATTCTTACTCCATGGGAATCAATAGTAAATTCCTCCAATCACTCATAGTGTCAACGCTCATTCTTCATTCTAGTATTCTTAGATGATGGGACTCAGAAAAAACTGATTCATGGTTCGCTCCGATTTGTACCTGATGTTCCTCTACTACAATCATTCTCGTGGACCCTTTTATTTTTGATCACGAACAATCTTAAGATATGCCACGGAACAAGTCATATTTCAATTCAAACGTCGATTTATTTCATCGCTGGAGGTTGAAAGGCTATTTCAGCCAATCTTTTTGTCTTATGGCATCGTCGCATATACCAGAAGCTGATTATTTGCAACTCCTAAATGCAAATTGCAGAGAGTAAGGCTTGTGCAGAGAGTAAGAGAGTATTGCTTGCAGATCGTGCTGCAAACCTCAAATTAAAGCTGTCCCAAATCCTATATGACTCGCATCTCTTTCAGCTTTTCCATAGTGCTGTAGGACTGGTGAATATGATTTCACTCTGGCTAGGGCAAAAATTGCACAACTAGGTTAGCACAAATATTTTCTATTGATCCTGTAGACTTCAATCTTTCGAAACCTCAAACCTCATTCTACGACCCATACAATCTACACCGTTGTTGTTCTGATGGATGACATGACATGATAGATGCCACAGATAATGAGCCAACCTGTAGAGGTATTAGCACAGACATTGGTCAAAGATAGCAAGCTACTGGAGACTGTAAAGCTGACGTTTAGGTTTTTATACTGTTAAAACCCTCCCCTCTTACGAGGGTAGGGTTTTTGCCTATGCCCCTTTTTCTCAGATAAATGACGCCAATCCTTTTTGTTAATATTTGCCTATAGTATGATATTAAATTACAAGCTAAGCTATCGTTGTCAAAGGAACAAAATCGTAAGAGAAAAACAAGTTGACTTGGACTACAATTCTGTACAAGTTATCACATGGGGTTGCGCCATTGATTCCTAGGCTATTGATTCATAATTTATAGGAATTGTGACTTCAATTGTGGGAGTGATACAGTGGATTGGCCCAATTCATACTGGGTCTCACATCAAGGCATCCTTCTTTTTTATATGTACAGATAAGCCAAATTTGTTCATTTTCATAGTTCATGTTCAAACGTGATAACAGATAGTATTGGAGAAGATATTAGTAATTAAAAAGTGATATCTTTCTCTACAACTTTACTATATTTTATAGCTTTATCCTCGAATCCTGGTGGGGTAATGGTCAAAACTTAAAAGGCTATTATTGCGGGGAATGTTAAACTAAACACAAGGCAATATATGCATGATATTACTACTTCCTCTTCTACAACTACATCTACTAGTATAACGGCCAGTGAAGACAGGGCTTCCACTCTCGAATCTCAAAATTCGGGGACAAGTTTCAAAAATTCGGGGAGTTTTCGGGGACAAGTCTTCAAGATTCGGGGAATTTTCGGGGGCAAGTTCAAAATGGAATTTTATTACCAAATTTGGGAGCCAAAATTGGTTACAGCTTCTTTTTCAGGCTCAAGTAGGGCTTGGATCCGCGTACTAAATCAAGTTTTTAGCAGAGTAGGTTCTAGAGCTAGAGTACAGGATTGGACCCCATAGCTAAAAACGATTTTTGTTGGCATTGCAGACGAAACCTCAGAACTATTTTTAAATAAATTAAAAAAAATAGGCTGAATGACACTCTGGAACTTTGTTGCCTTAGGTTCTATATTACCTTTGCTGCTTTATTCCCATAGCCCGAACACGAGATTTTTATGTCATTTATTTTCAGAAAGACGACGAAAATAAAGTAGCCTGTAGAAAGGCAATTATCCCATACAAAGCAATAACATGTGCAATGATTTCTCGAAATAAATGAATATTCTTCGGCAAGCAAACATGAACTTACACCAGAAATTTAATTTTAAAAAATCACCTGAAAGCAATGAACATAATTAAAAATTAAAACGAATAGAAACGATAACATAGTAAGAGGACTGTCCCCTTCTAAACGCCCAACTATTCATGCTGAAATTTTTTTGTAGTTAAGCTTCTCATTTTTCAATTGTTTTGGAAGTTGTTCTTACAGAGTCGGGACTAAATATGAACTTAAGCATAAAGAAAAAGGGGGCTATCCCCTTCAAATATATAATATTTTTTGTTCATTTTAATGTTGCTCCTTGGGCGTACTTTCATTACGGAAAAAATCTTATTTTATTTCAAACAGTTTTTTAAAAATGCCAGGAAATCCAGCTCCATCTCCACAGAAAAATTATTCCTCATCCCAGAAAAATCGTCTAGACAATTCAATACCGTTAAAAATTTATCCCGGACAAATACCATAAAGGTCTCCACGCGTATGATTCGGTTTACAAAGATAAACTTACAATAAATAAAAAGAACTTTGTTTAGGAATCCTGGCAAATCCGTTTTTTTCTTCGATTGGTTGAAAATATATACAGGTTTTATTTTCTTGACTGGTGTTTCAAAAGCCTTTTCGGTCCGGCGGTTCTACCTAGCTTCAAACACTTAGGCCTGCTTAAATCCTAGAGTGGAAATCAGCTTTTTCAATTTCTTCTGCACCAAAAGGGCAGTATTTTGGGATGGGAAAGCCAAAAGAATTTTTCGAATGATCTAACATGTATTTGCAACAAACATTGTTTGTACTATATTGTGCAGGAAAAAATAAAGTTTCAATTATAAAAAAAAAAATATGTCATTGAAAATTGCCACGAAGAGGCTCAATATCAGCTAAACCAAGCACACTACCTACGACCTAGGGAGCCACAAAACCAGAAATAAGCGTAGCTGCTTCTTCAGCAGTTGTAGAAGCCTTAACATTTGACAGAAGCTTTGTCATTTCACGGTCAAGGACAAGAGAAGAGGAACTGAGAATGAGTCTCTACATTCCCATTTAGGTCTGAAGACTACACGCAATCGATATTGTCGCCAAAAAGTTTGTTTATCTGTTTTCAAATCTTTGAGGGCACTGAACAAGTGTTCTGCTGTAGCGTTAGAAAATGGCAGTGTACACGTGTAATTATTATTATTCTTAATTTATTACCTTTCAAAAACGGAAAAGACGGAGTATATAAATGAAAAGGAAAGAAAAGCACAAAAATTTAAATACACTTCCACTACACATATTATAAAATAGCACTAGTCCAGGGTGGTTGGCTCTTAAAACATTGGTACTGAATTTTGAGATTCTTCTCTCTATGGCCATGGAAGGGTTGGTGACCTTATATTTCCTGGAGATGTCGCCATTGCTGTGCCACAAAGGGAGACGCAGGAGAAACTTAGCATATCTGTAAAATGCGCTGCAAATGGCTTTCTTTTCGGTAGCTGTGAATATTTTCCAGAAGGGAACCAGAGCAAGCAGATGAGGAGTAGTAAAAGCATTGCATAGCCGGGCAAGGAGAGGACGGTTGAAACGATACTTAATGGCAACAAGTAATCCGTAAGACGCTCGTAGACGGGAACAGAGGTGGTTTGTCAGTGCTGAGCGTGTTTCCTTCAATGTAGAAGAAATAGGAAGGCCAAGATACGTAAGGGACTTACAAGGCTTAATCAGAGTTTTGCCAATTTTAACGGAGAGGTTAATAGAAAACTCATTTTTTGAACCATTGAAGAAAAGAAGTTCTGTTTTACATTCGTTGAATTCAAGTCCAATCTGCTTGTATGCCGCTGCAAGTGAGTCGTAATTTTGTTGAAATAAAGATATCGAACGAGAACATGAAGAATGTCATCAGCAAAGTTCAGCAGCGAAAGATTAATCCCACGGAAAAGGCACGACGACTTTATTACTTGCTGTGCTTCGATAATAGCGTTATTAAACAGTGATGGAGAAGTTTTGCCACCTTGACGTACGCCTCTCTTGACACTCAGCGTTTTTTTAGAAGGAAAAATGCCGGACGGAGAGGGGATCAGAATGACAGCCGAGAGCTTGTTGTACATACTGTAAACAGGGGAAAGGATGCAAGAGGAAACAGGATATGGCCATGGATGCCAGAATAGAAGGCTCTACTAACATCAAGTCCTCCAAAGACGAGAAGATCACCATTTTTATCTGCATACATAAGAAGATTTGCAAGAACGCTGTGAACGTGTTCCCGTCCTGAGTGTTTTTTGAACCCAAACTGGTCGTCCGGAGTAGTGCTTCGAAGTGCAATTTCATCAAAAATAAGGATATTCAAATAGCTTACAAAAAACAGTTGAAACTGTGATCGGACAATATGAAGCGCACTGGTCAGCTGGTTTACCTGTTTTGAGAATAGGATGAACCAATCCAACACCAAAGCAGTCTGGAACGATGCCAGTAGCGAAAATCATTCGAAATAGCAGAGAAAGGTGCTCTAGGAGAAGATTGCTGGCAAAGCTTAAATGAGTACCAGATATACCATCGATGCCCTTAGATTTCTTTTTTTTTAACTTATCAATTTGGGAACGCATCAAGGACGGAGTAACCAGGACACCAATATCCTTAACTGTAAACTGAAGCTCCTTATCGAGGGCCTGGCAAAAGGTGTTATCTAGGTAGGAATTAGGGGCTGAAAATTGGTCTCTGAAGCAGTCGCACCAGTCTTTTTCTGGCATGCAGGGCGGGCCATTGGAAGATTTGTTCTTAGCTCGAAGATGCCATAAAGCAGGAGGCGAATTATCGACAATCTCGCTGGTACGGGCAATTTCGTTATCCTTATGCTGTGCGATGGCTTTTGAAAATTTACGTTTCGTGTAAATACGAACAGCGTGGACTACTCCGGAGCACGGCTTCCCACAATCTGCCCATAATTGTAGCCAGAATTTCGCTGAATCACATGCGGCCAGGAGATTAGGATTATTCCGCCAGTTACGCACTTCCGTGCCGTGGCGAATTTTGCGGACTGAAACTGCAGTTTTCTCAGCTGTATGGATAGCATGCGTTATCTCAGAACAGTAGATATTTAGTAGGATTTTTTTTCTGAGTCTACTGTCATGTTCGGACAACAGAGAAGTGCGAAAGGAATTCGGATCTTCGACAGTATGTAGTCACATGAACTCTGGTGCGAATCAATGTTAGCAGCTTCCCAGTTGAGGCTGAACAACCATTTAGGTGGGGAATTTGTGGGTGAAATTTGCGGCAAGGGCTTTATTTGAAAAGAATTACAGATAGGCATGTGGTCGGATGTGGAGTAATCAAAAAGAACCGTAGTATTAGAGGTGGGTTTAATCATAGAAGAGCAATAGAAATAGTCCAACTGAGACACGGAGCCAGATTGATGGATGTACGTAAAATCACGATCATTTCCAACATAGGTGAGACTTGGACAAGCAAGGAGCAAGATCTGAGATCTGTTGTTTTCAGCGTCAGACAGTTCACAGTTCAAGTCACCAAACAGGAGAAAACTTAGGCCTTCATGTTCATATTTTGATACTAGTTTGGCAATAGATGTACATGTGAGAGAGAACTTCCTCTCAGACATATCATTACAGTAATTAGTAAGAAAATAAACGACGATTATGACCACATTCGAAACTTCAACCACAAGGAAACTGTCAGACTTAGCAACTAGATTACCAAGTAGCTCTTTCCGTATCATCAGGGCCAAGCCACCTGAAGGCCTACCGCAAGTGGACTTAGCATGGTGGAAAAACAGATTATGAGAAGACGTGAACTCCAACAGTTGACGACTATCACTTGACAAGAAGTGTTCCTGAAGACCCACCACGTCAAACCGCAAGCAAAGTTCAGAAAGTAGGTGATGTTTCGGTAGAACTTTCCCATTGATGTTCCACGATCCAATTTTTAAGGTTTCTTCAGGCATTGGAATTCTTTAGAAGAGACTGAGCGACAGGACATTTAAAAGTGTAACATGGGTGGTCGGAGGAATTGCAAAGAGCACACTTAAGTGCCTTGGTACAAGGATTATCTTTGGTTGTGGAGTGGCCAGCCTCACCACACCCGGAACATTTTTGGGTACCTGGCCACGCAGACGTAAAATGACCATATGACTGGCAAGAAAAGCATTGGGGTGGCAAGCGTTGAAATATACTAATGAGGAGTCTTTCGTACCCTATGATGGGTGGAAAGCGAATAAAAGACTCAAGGTCGTCTTTAGACTCAAAAAGAAACTTAAACGAACGGGCTGTTTCGGATTTGAGTTGCTTTCAAACAGTTGGCAATCAGATCACATAGGCTATTTTAATGCAGATCTTCAGAAACATAACGGATAATACCAAAAAGGGAGGGGCATTGGAGTTTAGGCTCGACTTCAGGGTTATTCCCGGTTATGCGTGACATAATAGATTCGGCACCACTTTTATCCTTTGTGACTTCTTTCCAGGCGTCTCTACTGGGACGAAGCTCGATTATATTCCCACTAGCTTCTCCACAAACATGCTCCAGATAAGCTTTACGGCAGTCAGGCTTTTTAAGGTCTAAGGGGGGCTTCTTGAGAAGAACTGCATAGGAAGGCTTAGCCGGGGGAGTGACTAATTGATTCATGGATGTAGCAAGTTTCTCAGCTGCACGGGCTTTTTCTCACTTTCAATAAAGTCCTTCAAATTATTGGAGATTTCTGTCACTTTTTGAGGAACAATAGCATCCAATTCACCAGGCGTAGTTGGGACCTCCGTAGGATCAAAAATTACGAATTTCGGCAATTTGATCCGGTTAGTCTCACATAACTGGATCAGTTTCAGCATATCTAACACATTATCGGCAATATTTTGGCGAGCAACGTTGCGACTCGAAGTATTTGAATAGTGCCAAAGTGTATCCTTAGCTTTTATAATCGTATCCTTGTCATATAATACCACTGCCTTTTCGCAAATTTCATCAGTCTTATTTGCTTGGAACGCTCGCGATAAATAACTTAGCAAAGCATTATGTACAAGTCTTTCTATCACATTATGCTAATTTAGAAGTCCAGACACATTCAATAGGAAAAAATAACTGGTTACTTTTTGCACGCAACAAGAGCTCATTAGTAATCTAGTACTATAGTCAATAATCTAGTAATCAGTACTAAAATCAGTAATCTAAAACCTTTCTTAGGTTTTCAAACCTCGGCTTTCCACATGGGTATGTCTGCTTACAGATAAACTTCCAATACTTCTCCACGGATATCGTATATATGTCTAAACCCGCCAAAGAAACAGTGCTCTGTTCGCGCCATTCCCAGTCAATTAGAGCCTTGTTCTACGAAGGCAACCCACGACTTCTTAGAAAATTTGCTAAGGTAGGTGGGTTCAAGTTTAGAGCATTGACAGGATCAAGTAGACTTGTGAACTCATAAACGTCACATTCAAACGCAAAGCGTCTCTGTATCTGGATAATGGCCTCCTTGTAAAAGTCTCTTGCTGTTATGTAGACCTTCCTCACCTCCAACTGTGAGATATCTGGACTAGACGAGACCAAGGATGCCAACTCCTCTTCTGCAGTATACCCGAGATAGACCTTCTGAACGTCAACATAATGGCTCTCGTCTGTTACGTCAAGAGCCAAAAGATCAGTACAGTTTCTGACGTAGGTTCCATCCATATAGTTTATAGCCAAGGTTGCAATAAGCTTAAGCATTTCCGTCTTCAGCTTATAGAAAATTAGTGATTTCGATTGAAATAATACATTAAAGCCGTTCAAAGGGCCTAGAGCGTAATCAACAAACATCATTAGAACCTTCATAAAAGGATTTTTCAGAGCACTAAGGCCAAGTTCGTTGCCATGGGTGGGGTCATCAAAATTGGCACTAGTGAAATAGAGGGACAATGCGCTCCACTGTTCAAGAATTCTTCGCACACATGCATGGAGGGACAGCCACCGGGTTTGTCCAGGGGCTAGAATTTTGTGATCTGGTGTAGCCGAGAAATCTTGAAATTCTTTAAGTACTGCAACTCGCTTAGTGCTCATAGAGAAATGACTATAAACGTGGCAACATAAGTCTTCCAGAGTTTTGCTAAGCTTCTTGCAGGCATACGAAGCGCAAAGATGAATGGAGTGGTAACTACACTTGACAAATACCACCCACGGATAATTGTCACTGATCAGCTTTGCTACCGAATTATGACATCCCATCATTGAGTTTGTTGTGTCGGCACAGAAACCAGTCCAATTTCACAGAGCCACTTGGTTTTCTATTGTTTTCAATGGGCACTGATCTGATTGGTGTTTCTCTGAGCACCTCAAACCGACTGACTGACTCTTTAGCTCTGCATTCTTTTTGAGTGTGTTTATATTCCTGGGACTTATAACACTGAAGGACTCTGCAATTGTACTGATATACAATATACCTCCCTCTTTCTTCCAAAGCACCAAACATTTGGTGCTTGCGTATATATTGTTGCACTTTGTCCTTTAGGGAGGATTCCAAATAGAGGTTGAGAGTAGGGGGGATGGAAATTTTGGGTGGGACCAGGTAGACCCTGGTTAGGTAACTGAAGCATTCAGCTGCAATCACAATTGTCTAAAGTGTAAGTATGGTAAAACAATCAAGGAAATACGAAGAATCACCAATACTCACGAGATAATTATAACTTGAAGCAGAAGTTATTATATCTAACCGGTTAATTTTGAACTTTCCAATGCTTGAAAGATTTGAATTTCCAAACTATAAGCTCAATTCCGTTTTATATTTTCAATATCATACGTTCGCCAGCGTACCATAGTATAAAGTTGCAAAACAATATTAAAATTGTGGAACGAACAGTGAGCCTTCCACTAACTCTATTTCGGGTAGATCATGGGAAAAGAAAGATTTTCGGGGAGTTTTCGGGGATTCGGGGAACGACATTTTTTTTCGGGGATTTTTCTCGGTTTTCGGGGAAATCCCCGAAAATTCGGGGACAATGGAAGCACTGAGTGAAGAGGCAGTATTTAAGTACCTGCATGTGGAATAAGTATTTAAATTCTTTCCTTCTATATCAAATATATATATTTAAATGCACTTCTTTTAGACTATTTGAAATACATATTAAAATACTATTTTCCTGTATTTAGAATATAAAACACTTAGTCACACAGTGTTATTTACCATCCTTCCGTAACAGCAGGCGGCATTTTGTTTCAGGTTGCTTTGGAAAGGATTTCATTTGCTGCTTGTTGGATGAGTGAACAAGTTTGACTCACGATGAAATGCAACGGCAAAAACTTAAACTCTGAATATTCTTGATGGAAATTATTTCAAAATTAAGATAATTCAGCGTCCAACTTTCTCTTGCACTGAGGAAAGTTAACCTAAAAACTATGGGAAAAGATGTTTAAGGACTATTATACAACAAACAGTCTCTGGCCTATGAATATAGCTTTTCAGGTGTTGCCTTTTTTTCAGCTTTTTCAGCTTTTCATTTCCATTTTAAGATAACCGACATTTTTTTCATATTTTGATAGTTTGAGGACACAAGTTTTAATCCATAAATATAATTCCCTCTAGTGTGTTTTTTATTAAGTACAATTTTTCCGTGGCTGAGGAAATTCTTAGGAACTCGACTGTGCACCAGGCTGATTCGGCCAAGGTTCTTGCTGATGTAATCCTTATACTGGAGTGCAACATACACTTTTGCCTATTTCCCTTCGCAGAATAAAAAATATTTTTTAAAGAGGGAACAATCCCGTGAGCGTTTAGCCAATTAAAGACCAAGCTTCAAAGCAGATCCACTTTGTATCATATATATGACTGATAAATCTGTTATTGTTCTTATTAACAACCATTGAGGCTATTTGGACACTTTTTTTCTTAAGGTGGTTTACTAAAGCTCTGCCTTTTCGAAGCAAAATAGCTAGTTGAGTAAGATTCAAATATTTTTGGGGGCTATAAGGAGTCCAAGTAGTAAAAACGAGATTAACAGGTCAATTCTCCCAATCGTTTTCAATTCTCAAAAAGTTCTGGATATTTCAATTTAGAACCGAATAAGCCCGCTTTGAGGCTTTTGTTGCCCACTTTACAATACGAAGTGACGCGGGCACTTGACGAAAACTATTTATAGGACAAAGAAGCATACATCGCGCATTGAAGGCTTACGAATAAATCTGAACATAAATGCCTCTGAATAAAATGGAAATAATGATATTGAGCTATGAATTATTTACATTAGATTAATTATATAACTTATTGAAAAAAACAGAAATAATTTTCTCTAGATCGTTCCATTCTGGTCAGCGGAATTAAAAAAAAAGTTGTGGTGTCTTAACAAATAGCACTTTGTAACAAACTTTCTATCAAATATCTTGCTTAAAATATTAGAATATGATGAACATCATTGATACTTTTACATTTTGAATAAAAAAATGATGAATGAAATGACTTAATGTCCCTAAAATTCTTTAAGAGAATATACTATAGGCTTAGATCACAAAGTTTAAAAAAAATACTCATTTAAGAAATAACTGTTGAACACCTTCGTGTTTTAAAATTTTGCATTGTATCATTAACTATTTTGAAATCTGAAACGTAATTCAAAATTTACTTTTATATAGTTTATATTTGTGTTTGCAAAATCCAGCCAAATCAGTTAGTTTGCAGTTTCATTTTGCAGTTGCAGTTCTTCAATTGAAAAAATGTATTAGTTAAAAGTGTGTTTTCAGAGGACAGTAAAGTAGTGTCGTAATTGACGGAAAGATAAAATTGGGATTGTGAAAGAACCAATATCACTGTGCCGCAGCAGTACTTTCTTTTTATTACTCAGAAAATTCTTTTGAAGCTTACTTACATCTAAATTTAAGGTTTTCGCTTATGTCGTTTCCTTAATATTTTTGTTTCCAAGTTGGTCTCAGAAGCAGTAGCAAATGCAGAGGAGCATACCTTATCATTCAGAGTAGATGTCTTAAACACAGGGAATGACAAATTGCGCATTTTTGTAACTGGTCTTAGATTTGGCTCAGGAATTGTTGGAGCTTGTTCATTTAAAGTACACAATGGACTTGGATGGGAGGACCATCACCATTCTCAATCAAACTGGGGAGGCTGGGAAAGTCAATGGAGCTCAAACAATGTATTACTTGTTTGGAACGCTTTTGTGAGTATTTCCTCTCTTTTTTTAAGTGGCAAGAGGGCTAAGATTCTATCTTTGATTTGATGTTTCAAAATGAATCAACAATAAGTTACAACAAGAAATTGAAGCATGATGTGAAAAATTGCCGTGGAGGACGATATAAATGTTAAGAGATTTAAATAGAATTAAAATTCATTATCTCTGAGTTCATCAGGTTTTTCTGTGGTTATTACAGCATTAGAGACATTTGGAATAGTAACATTCTCAGCCAATTCTTATGACAAAAGGTATATTGATAGCAAGGAGCAAGATAAAATAAACTAGATTACTTCTAAAATTTCTGCAGTTGCAGGGTTACCAGCAGATTTTGCGTAATCTCGAGTCCCTCGAGCAAGCATAAAATCTCATGCCATGTTGTGTTTTCACGGATTTATCTTTTTATGAAATTAAGATCAGGCCAGATTTAAATAACCAAATTAAATAATTTTTTCTTCAGGGAATGATTTTTACATCTGGACTCTACTTACATCTAAATTTAAGGATGTTGCTTATGTTGTTTCCTTGATCTTTTTTTTTCAAGTTGGTCTCAGAAGCTGTAGCAACTGAACAGGAGCATGCTTTATCATTCAGAGTGGACATCATGAACATAGGGAATGATGAGTTACACATTTTTGTAACAGGTCCTAGATTTGGCTCAGGAAATATTGGATCTTCCTCAGTTAAGGTGCACAATGGACTGGGATGGGAGGACAAAGAGAGGTTTTAATCAAACTGACAATAATTTACAACTAGAAACTAAAGTATAATGCAATGAAATTACAACGAAAAATATATAAAAGTTAAAGCAATTAAACAATTTTTAATTACATTAGCCTTGACTGCAGGCTGTTCTGTGTTTATCAAAGCAATTAAGATATTTAAAATAGAGGAATTCTCAACCAATTTTTATGACAAAAGGTATATTGATAGCTAGGAGCAAAAAAAGAAAATAAACTAGATGACTTCTTTAATTACCGGCAGTTGCAGGAATACTGGTATATTTTGCACGATCTTGAGTCCCTCAAACAAGCCTAAAATCTCATGCCATATTGCATTTTTTTTTATATATGTTGTTGGGGAATAAAGAGTAAACCAAATTTAAATAAATTTCTTAAACATTTTTTTTCCGAGAATACTTTCTATTTCTGAACCCTACTTGCAGCTATATTTGCGTCTGCAAAATCCAGCCAAATCAGTTAGTTTGCAGAAATTTCTTCAATTAAGAAAATGCATTAGTTAAAAGTGTGTTTTCAGAGGATAGTAAAGTATTGTCGTAATTGATGGAAAGATAAAATTGGGATTGTGAAAGAACCAATATCACTGTCCCGCAGCAGTACTTTCTTTTTATTACTCAGAGAATACTTTTGAAGCTTACTTACATCTAAATTTAAGGTTTTCGCTTATGTTATCTCCTTAATATTTTTATTTCCAAGTTGGTCTCAGAAGCTGTAGCGTATACACAAGAGCATGCTTTATCATTCAGGGTTGACTTCTTGAACATAGAGCTGGTCCTAGATTTGGTTCAGAAAATATTGGATCTTGTTCATTTAAAGTGCACAAAGGACTGGGATGGGATCAGTGACGATCTTCAATCAAACTGACAATAATTTACAACTAAAACTTTCAATGCCAAGAAATTACCACTAAGAACCAATATAATAATTAATACAATTAAACAAAATTTAAATACACCAGCCTTGAGTTCTTCAAATTTTTCTGTGGTTATCACAGCAAAAAGACGTTTAAAATAGAAAAATTGTCAACCAATTTTTATGACAAAAGGGATATGATAGCTAGGAGCAAATAAGAAAATAAGGCTGATGACAGTAGTGAGTGGGCTACAAATTTTAGCAGGGCCCCATCCCTTCAAATACTGATCCCAGCACTATTTTTAAACTTTATGAAGATGCAGGTGCTTTTTACTTAATAGGAGATAGTTTTCTTAGATTGTTATGTTAAATACTAAAAAAATCCACGGATATGAGAAAAAACTTCAGAGGCCCCAATTATATAGTTCAAACTGATCTTATTCTAATATTAATTTTTGAAGATGATGTAATCTTGTGTGAATTGTATGGTTCCGGGGGACCTTTATAATCTAACAGTGCTGGTTTTAAAGGTCAAGGACATGTGACTTCTTAAAACTTCTGCTTCACTCGCCTCGGTGTTGGATAACAGCTCAGTGTGTCAACATTGAGGATATTGTTCTTGGTATATTATTTAGTAATGGACGCTTTTAGACTGTTGGATGTTGAAAACCCTAGAAGTGGTGAAATAAAACCTAGAATACCTAACATAGCAGTAGAAATTAGAAGGGGGTATCGACTAGCCCTAGATGGAACGAGATGTTTGGAAGATATGTAATATCATTGAAGAAATTCAAATTAGAAGAACAATTGTGTTTTGCAGCAAAAGTGAATGTTCCACACATAAAATACTACAAGATGGACTAAATACATTAGTGAAACATATTAAAGACAACGATCTGAACAAATCTATAAAAAAGGAGTGAGTTTATCAATATTACATCTCAATTATTTTTGTCAGTGGATATTTTACTAGCGATATGAAGGTAGAAAGAATCTTCACTCTTTGTTTGTCTATCATCGGCACTAAGATTGTTAAGGTAAAAATGATTGGATTTTAGTAAAGAATCATACAAAACCTGACGACTTAGGAAAATTGTTTGATTCTAAATGAAGATTTAGCTATCTCTTAGAAGAAAAATATTCTCTCAAAGAATGCTTAGCTATACAATGAAAAATGATTCTCCATCCTTGGACAACTCCATGAAACTTTTACGTCGTGGGCCAGATGCATTTACTCAATTTATTGACATTCTAATCGAAAAAATTGATATTGTGGATGTACTTTTAAACAATACCTTGACATTCTTTTAAGATGGACATCTTGTATAGTAACAACAAATAAGTCGAATAAGTTTTGTGACACCACTTTATTACTCCTCCTCTTAGAAGTAATTCATTTTATCGATCGCAAGTCAGTTTCGTTTTGGAAGTGAGACAGTCAACACTGAAAAAATGTTTTACAAATGTCCATTATGTTTGTATACTTTCTGTAGTTGGTCACCCGGGGAGAATTGTACTATTGGAGAATTGTACACCATGACGAAAGGTCTATATTATACAGTTTATGCATACTTCATAGAGGATGTGCAGTGCAAATTAAAGACTGTAATTCCTGTTTTGAAGATGTTTTTGACTCTCACACAAGAGGTTTCCCATGTTCAAATTGTCACTATGATGAATGTGATCAACGGGAAAACACTTACCCTGACATGATTGAAAAAAAAAACCTAAACTAAATTTCAGTTTATTGTTACGCGATAGGCATCGTCGTGATTTTAGTTTTTTTTGGGAGGAAGAACCTGGTCTATACTTCAACTCTTGGAATAATAAGAGAGTATAGTTATATCGACATTGCTGTGAAGATACTTGCTACTTTGACTATAAACCAACTGAATTTTATTTCGCTATTGGAGAAAGTGATTCCTCACATTAGAATATCGTATGTAACATTCCTTCAAATAAGCAAATTTAAACATTTGAATTGTATAATATGAATCGAAACAGTATTATTGACTTAAAAGTACTGAATAAACATACTGAATTTTATTTTACTGGTGCAGAAACTGATTCTTCACATGAGAATATCTTGTTTGACACTCCTTCAAATAAGCAAATTTAAAGACTTGAATTTTATAATATAAATCAAAATAGTAATATTGACTTCACAAAGAAATATAATAAAATAAAGTTACATTATATTGTAGATATAATCGTATTGACCCCTGAATTTGCATGGCAAGATGAGTAAAAGCTGACTTTTGACTAGCTACAACCAATTATGGTTGTCGATGGTTACCCATACGTGGAAGAAGAAATCTTAGGAATAAACAATTTTTTGTACATTCAAGTTTTATTAATAAACAATTTTACAAACATTTTTAAAGTATTTCAGTCAGAGGGCTTCACTAGGTAGGAAAGGGTATTTTCAACTAGAAAGTAGTTCATACAAGGGTTGTCTTCATAAATATTGAGAAATTTGCTGTAAATATATCCACTACATTGAAAAATAAAAATAATATCGCATATAAATCACAGGTCTTGTTTAATGAATCCTGTACTCTTTTCCTAGTTTGAATAATAGATTTTCCACTGTGCTCAAAAAAGTTTTATAGTTGGCAGACTTCTAATAACAATGATAACGGTATTGTTGACCCTTTTAATATGTTTGAGGAAATGCGAGGGTATACCATATGATTTGTATTTTGACATTTACGGATCCAAATTGAATAAATTAACTATTTGATTCGTTTTCATGGTGCCAAATCTAATAGAACACTGCCATCGGTTGTAATTCCCCAATAGGTTTCAAATTGACTTAACGATATTAATGCTATACTCTCAACCAACGATTTGGCAAAGGTCACTTTAAATGCACTGTGCCTGTTTGGAGAATACTCAGATCTTGAATACCAGACAAATCCGTTGCAATTATACCATGAGCTTTGCAAAGATTTCATCGGTTATACCATTTTCAAATAATTGCAAATTTTGATCTATGGGTTGCATTGTCAATCCATATAAGGTCCTGAAGGATTTATTAAAGGATAGAATATAGAGTGGAAATCCATTGACTTTGCATACAAGAGATGAAAATCCAAATATTTCAAATTTGTGTGAGGAATTTATCCATCATCCCATTGCACTAGCAGCTTCTACGAAAGCCATTGCGAGTTTTGAAGGAATATCTCTATTGCTAAATGAATAGTCGATTTGGGTAATTGAACCCATCGTAATATGTCGTTAATTCGTAACGGGTTTACAGAACAAGTAGTTTGATATAATTTCCACTAGTTCCTAATTTTTCAATGGCCAAAGCAACAGAACTCCTTACCTGTTGTTTTCCTACATGAAGTTTTAGCGAGGTGAGAGTAACTGTTGCATAAGGTGCAATGGCAAGTACCTACGATTCTCATAGTATAGCCCCTTGGTAGCACTTGATTTTTAATTCTTAAATTTGCTGACAATGACATGGAAATCTGTAAATGCTGAAGTCAAATCTATGATATAATCTTCACTGGAATAAATTTAAAAATGACTCCTGCAACACACTGTAACTATTGAAGATATTTTTCAGATTTTCTAAGAATTTTTATCATGATTTTGAATTATTTTGGTTAAAAGTTTTTTTGCTAGACATTGATGGTCCACAAAGAAATAATCTGAATGGAGTTTTAAATTAATACAGAAATTAAAACTCTTCTCGCTGTCAAAATAAAACTAACCGAAATCAAACTCAATCTATTGAATGAATACCTAGGTTCGAAAAGACAAAAATAAAATACATATTTTGCTTAATATAAGTAAATACACTACAATTATTTATGTATATTTACATAGTCACTTAAAAATATTTACATGGGCAGGGGCAAAAAAATTTGGCAGTTAAAACACTTAAACATTTTAAGCACTTAGAAATGCCAATACCAAGAGGGTGGGGGTGGTCGCTGAGGCACCCACTAAGTTGGGCGAGGGCCGGTTGCGGGGCTGGGCCAGGCGTGGGGCAAGAAACATAGAATAGTAAAGCATTAATTACTTTTTAAAACAATGACTTTACCTTGTGGAAAAATAGAATAATATAAATAAAAACCTGATGCATAAAAATAGTATAAGAAAACTGCTGAGCTAGCGATTGATTGGGCTCACCTGCCAACAACAATTAAATTTTCTCCAGACCGAGACTTTGTCCATACTCTACACCTTCATCTCGATCTGAACTTAAGTAATGACCGTGTAGTAGTACTTTCATACTGTCCGGGTACACATAAACTTTGTCCGATATGGCAGACATGACATTTTTTCTACTTTAACCGAGTAGTTTTCAAACTTTAAAGAGCAAATCGTTATGACCTTTAACCTTTGAATTAAATTATTGTCTACACAGTTTCCATAAATAATCATGTCAAAATTTCCTTTACATAGTGGCTAGGTACCAATTTTCCTGATTGTGTGTTTGTCCACGGCAAACCTTCGGACCTGCAAGCACACCCTGGGAAATCAAGTCACCCCCCTTTCGGATTTTGAAAAAGTACCTTATTTGGGGCCTGGTACTTCACTAGCTCCGAATAAATGGACTCGTCCTAGTTGGTATAGTCCATCTGAGAGCGGTATTGGATTCATCTTTCCGAAAATTGCAATAAATCTTCTTCCTTAGCTTTTAATAGGAGTTAATCAGCATCCCTGTAATATATTTGAACTTGCCCCTCTCCCGGCCATATGAGTTTATACACGTTGTAATGAAATACCAATATCATTTTTTTTTGAAATTTCTAACAAGGTATTTCCAGTGGAAAAT
This sequence comes from Artemia franciscana, assembly GCF_032884065.1. NCBI lineage: Eukaryota > Metazoa > Arthropoda > Branchiopoda > Anostraca > Artemiidae > Artemia > Artemia franciscana. The sequence goes on along the minus strand of NC_088883.1, from coordinate 21,815,533 downwards.
TTTACTTTAAACAAAGCCTTTTTTATCCAGAAGGACCATATTAGAGTCTATGAGCGAGAGCAATGTGAAATTCGAACGATTCAGGCACATTCTTCTGGGTCGGTTACAGCGTCAAAGCGACTCCTATGACGTGTGCTCTCGCACCTGTTACTGAAGGATGAATTTAAAATGAGCTTAAAGATTGTTTTTTTAACCTTCGTTCTCCTCTCAGAGCATTTACTGAGAAAGGTGTCAATAAACTTCTTCCTGTAATGCTTTTGATCAAATTCGAAGGCAATGAGCCTTTGTGACCTTCAAACCGATGGCCAGCTTCCACCACAAAAGAACGTGTTGTACAAGAATATTCCGTTATGGATGAAGGTTGGCAAAAAGTTTTTGTTCTGAAGGTGTCCAGTGCACACCCCAATCATCTACCAAAGAATCATTATAGGGACTCATTGAATCCCTAGGGACCGGTCTGCTTATGCACGGGAAAACAAAATCTTTTATCGAGTCCTGAACCTCCATTGGTATATCACCATTAATAAATCAAAACTATCCTTGTACTCCATTGTTCTCATAGTAGAAATGTCGGGGAAACTTGGATCACAAGGATCATCAGTTATATGTAATTCCCAAACAGTAAAAAGTAGTGAGACTGTACCTACAGATAAAAGAAGCTCATATCGAGAAAAACCGCATCCGACTTTTGACCGGTAAGTTTTTCAGTTAGAATGGTTTCTAGGATACGGAACCCGTGAAAAACATATTCTCTCTGCATGGATTTCTCAACAAATAAGTTTTGATCCACGTCGTTGATCAGACCTATTTTTTCCTTAGTGATTTTAAGAATTAAATTCATCACCAAATGAGGAGTTGAAAAATAGTAACTCAACTCCAAACCAAATTCATCGTAGATTTTATCTGTTTTTGCAGACAATATCCGACAACGTTAATTACTCACTTGGCAGGTAAATTCTAAAACAGTTCTCCCCATTTTACACCATCCCTTGGCCCAAACTTTCTTAGCAAATTCATAGTCGGCTGTATCGAGTTGACACTTGTGAAGTGAATCATAAATGGTTCAATGGGCGTTAATTTTTCTTCGCTTAGCCTCAAGATTGACCTGTAATACTTATTAAGTTGTATGTCCTTGCTCTTTAATAAATCATACATTTCATCATCTTGAAAGAGCTTTTTAAAGAGAAGGAAACTATTAAACTCGTCAATTTCTCTAGTTAAATTACTTGACTTAGGGTAAAGAAAAAAAATGAGAATCTAAAAAATGGATTTTGTTCAAGTTCTTATTGCCATTATAATCTGTTTTCAGTTTGAATTCTAAGATCTGTATTTTCTAGAAAGATTTGGGAATGATGTTACTTTAATAAGAAACATCTAACTATGCGCCAACTATTGATTTGTCTAAAGTGATTTGGGTATGATGTCATTTTAATAACAACCATCTACTTATGTGGCATCTAAAACTTGACCTTTATGCAAACGAGCCAACGCTGGTAATATGAATTTCTAATCATAATTAGAAATTTGCATATAAGCCGGTAAAAAATATTACTATTTAACATTTAAATTAAAAGATTTATGTGCCTGTCCACGAAAGTTACTCGCTCTCGATGAAATTGTATTACTTAGGTGATCAGTTTACTTAGGTGATCTCCCGACTACTCTCAACAAATTTTCCCTTGCAAGCTCAAAACATTTCCTTATTTTAATTGCCAACTAATCCTCTGGCTGTAATTTTACTGAATAATTTTCGTTGCGCAGCGTTGCGCAACTGTTTATTAAGTGCAACCATGACCGCAGCTACATAATCTTCCCATACAACGTCACAAATACATCTATCAACTGCAAGGTATTACTTGAGTATAGGTGTAACAGACTGCAATGGCCTTAACACGATTCAAATTTGATTGATTGTACACGTCCATAAGTTTAGCTTCGATATCTAATACTACTTTGTTGCTTTTTAGGAGTTAATTTTGAAAAGTTTTGAGCCTCAAGATGGCATTGTCACACTAAACTGGCACAACAGATTGGTACCCATGGCACTTAAGTGCCTCAAGTGATTTTTTAGTTTTAATTCAATACGGAAATCTGATTGACACATTGGACAATAATAACGTCAAGTGTAGTTCTTCCCTTGACTTAAAACCCAACTATTGTTTGGAATTGGAAAAAAATCTCCAGATGAATCGGGCTCTATCGTAGGATCGTAAAAAAAACATACCCAGTGATTCGCCAATTCAATGGACGGAACCCTCACTGAAAATATTATCCCCTTTTATCTTTACGTTGCCCCTATTTAAATTCTGTATCATACTCTAACACTGGAACACAAATATTTCAAGATTTATTAGCCCTCTCAGAAATGTCTATTCCCTTGAGTATTTCAAGATAATAACTTTTAAAACAATTAAAGTCTACTTTAAGAAACTCCTCCCCCACCCCACCTTCATTGACTGCCAAATTGGCCAAATGTGTCTTAGTAACATCGTTTTACTTCTGGGTTCTATGCTCTGCCACGCGGACTACGTACTTGAAGCACTCTAGACCCGTATTGAAAGAAAAGTGTTGTAAACCCCTACACACCCTCAAATCTGCATTATATTTTAAACATTCCTTCCCCCTCCCCCCTCTTAAAACAGATTCATTTTAAAATTTAACTGCAATAAGATATAATCCTTCTATGAATATAATTATGGATCCACTCCTCATCTCATTATAATTTTCTACTTTATTAAACATATTTCCCATCCACTGAAAAAAGACCAAAGAATCATGCAAGTCCAGATGGAGCATCTGTATTTCTGTTTGTACGCAATCCAGATACAACTTTCAAGACTTTTCATTAACAAAATTTCTATCACTCGATGCTTTTATGCTGTCCCGTTCACCCCTCCGAATTTGGTTTTCAAGAAGGACACGAATCTTGTCCGTTAATCTGACAGTCATTAGACTATGTGACTCTGATTCGTATGGATACTACCACCAATAAGGGTGTTGAAAGGATATTCGAACTTAGCTCTAAAGACATAAACACTACACAAGGTGGTATCTGTTAAGTAAAATTCAGGCAACATTGGGGGTGAGCAACTTCCACTTTATCCTGCTCCCCCTCATCACTTTCGCTGTGAGGGGTGGCTACCGGTTTTTAGTATCCTCTTAGCCTTTCTAGGTGGCAGCTGTTCAACAGCATAATCTAAAATTTCCTTTTCGAGGCCAGAATCTCTCACAAAAGCGTCTAAATTGAAGTTCAAGGAAACTGCACCAATAGAGTTCACCTCCACTCTGAAACCTTCTTCTGGCTTTGTTATTACGGGGTCTATATAGAGAATACTATGGAATTCTGTCAGTGGTGAGAATATTGGAGTCTTCCTGTCGTCAAAGTAGGCCTCTTGGGCAGGTGGTATGGCCGCTTGATGTACCAAAAAATAATAGTAAGTCATTACCCCTTTGAAACATTTTTGACTTCATCCTAAAAAATAATAAATATTAGGCTGAAAAAGAATATTTTATTCGTCAAAACTTTTTTTAACGGTACAAAGTGGCCCCTTGGATGTAAAGAGCCCATACTACCACCTAAAACTTCAACAATAAGAAACTATTCCATACATGGGGTTAATTTGACTGTTTGGGCATGGTGAGGGCATAATACCAGCTAAAGCTTCAACAGCCAGAAATTACCCCATAATTGACAACTAGCTGTCCCTTCCTCCAACCCCAACATTTTAAGTCCTGTTATTACAAATTTTTTTTGAAATTTTGAGTCTTAAAAAATTGACTTACGGAGGGGGTGATGCTAATGCTCTCCATTTGCAATGCATCCTGCCAAAAGAAAAACAGCATTAATTGCTAGATCTATTCCTCATCATAACCGCCACTTGCTGGTATTTCAAGTACGACCTGGAATAAGAATAGCAATTTATTTTCTGTTTGAAACACTTATGATTATAACCTGTAAAAAGTGCACTAACTTGTGGGTCAGGAGCCTCAGACCAATCAGACAGGGTCCTCAAAAGTCCCAGCTATTTTCCCTTTATTTATCTGAAAAGAATGCGTTATGTTAGCTATTACCTTTAGGGACAATAGTAGCATCGGACAAGGGGCTATGTTTAATATTTTATAAGCTTTTGATGTCTTCTGAACCCTGAATACTTTATCAGGCTCACAAAGTAATCCCAGCCTCTTGTCTAAGGTTAAGATTAAAATTTCATTGAAATTAAAATGTTATTGGACTTGTCAATAATTTATGCTTACTATAGGGTTGGTATTATCAGTGTTGCCTTCGGCGATGGGTATAGAAGACCTCGTCTCTGTGCTTTGCAGGGCAGAAGGCCTTGTCCTTAGGCTTTGTGATGGGAGTGCAAATGTGGTTGCATATTCACAATGGGGCTTGGGGAGCAAATCTTCGCCATTAGGGTGGGGGTGGAAGCAAGTGTTCACATACTCGTCTTGAATGCTGGAACATACTGCTGCATCAAATAACCTCAACTTCTTAGATGAGGGGGGGGGGAGTTTGTGGTTTGCCTATAAGAAAGATTAAATTTTAGTTTTGTATATATTCATTTGTAAAACCTTGAAATGACAACCTGCAGTCCTCACCAATGGGGATGGAGAAGCAGGGAAAGCACAAGAGCACAATTTAAAATTTAATTTAAAGGTATTTTGTGAGCTGAGAAAATAATTGTGCTGCTTTGTGCAGCAAAACAAGACGGAGGGTGACTCAATATAGCTCTCGGAATGTCAAATTTAAACTATGTGTAAATATTTCTCTGTAGTGCAGATTGCAGGCACAGCCGTAGCAATTTTTTCAGGGAGGGTTGTAAGTATATTCCCCCCCCCTGAGACTGGTGAACTACTGTGAAAAAGAAGAATTGAGGGGTATTGGAAGTAGCTTCTTCCACTAATGCCTGTTTGATTTCTCCTTGGATATTTGAAAATAATCAAACAAAAAGGGCACTAAATATCAATCGGACAAGAAATTTAGAAGGAAGCACACTTTCAGTCGAGTCGGTTTTTTCTTAATCAAATAATATTTTTACATTAAGCCTACCTTAAATGTAAGACGTTTTTACACTGATATTTGATGCACAGATTGAATTTGTATAGGCAGATAAATTACCATACATTGCAAGTGTTAAAAGCAACCCTTTTTGACAATTCACTAGCGCTTGGTATGTGCCCCCTTGCCCAAATATTTGTTGACTAGTTAAATTGGATCTAATAACATTTTTTCATGTGAAACTAGTAATTATATGCTACTCTATCTCTCTCGCAAGTCGGATATTTATTGTAGAAAAATAGCTCATCAATTTGATCAGAAAACTGCATCTTTATTTGTGAAAGCGCTCGTAATATCAGAACATTTAACTGTAGCAGACAAAGGGATGCCAGAATGATTCCTATGTAGCTGAGTAACTGTGGGATGAACTTCTTGTGACGTGCAATAATTGAGCTTTAATACTTTGATACAAGAAAATAAGGTTAATTTATCACCGGAGCTATGCAATAGCAGAAGAGAAGAGGGTTGAATTGATAATTTCATATAGTGAATTACATCTGGTCTCACATGTCTATAATCTTGCCCCTTTTTGGAGGGATTGGGGATCATTCCCTTAATATGCATAAAGGCTTTCCTGTTGGTATCTTTGGCTCGTATCTCTTGAAAATTTTTAGGTGTATTGCCACTCATCTCGAATGTAAGACTGATGAATACCCTTGTCCAACACCGGGTTTTGTACCCCCGAGAAAAAACGCAATTACTCGGTTCCTCTACGAGAGTAAAAACACTCTGACATAACGAGAAATCCCTTGTTCACATTGGAATATCAATAAAAGACCATGTAGCAGCTGACCTTTGCTCTAGAAAAACCAATGTTTAACGGGGCAACTTTTCTATGTTAATAGCAACAAAAACAAAGGGCTCTGTATGTAAACCAGAAAAGTTAAGTAAATATTAGAGTAAGATTAATTTTGACTACGTCCCTACTTGGGAACCCTTAGGTTTTAAGTAATTAACAAAAAAAATCAAAGAAAAACCATTATAGAATATTTACGTTTGCATGATAATACTGGAATCCTGAGTGTCCTCCACTGGTGAACCCTGAAATGTTTTCCTACTTTCTTAGGTTTGTTGAGTAATTAACATAACAATCAAAGAAAAAAAAATCTCCTATTACATAGCAAACACCTCCCTACAGTGCTACGTAAATATAGGTATACTTTGGTATGGCACACGACCCAGGTGCGCGTAATACCATCTTGAGGGATTGGTAACTCCAAAATGTTACCCCCTATCTGTTCGCTCAAAACCTTAGGGTCGTCACTACTGATGAAATTTAAAATTACCAGTTCATTGAGGACTCATGGAAAAAAAAAGGTTTGGGGAAATAAACCATGATACAACTGAATCAGATTTCCCACCTGACCCCCCTTGTTATTCAGTAGTCTTACATAAATTTAGTATAATTACACAAGCTTAAGGCCGTGATTAAGCGTACTGATGGAATTCAAAAACCCCATGTTAAAATTGAAAATTCATATTTACAAATTAATCAAGTATTCATTGGCGGAAGATACCGCTTTTAATATTAGGCCGTAGCTTCTTGAAGATGAAATGTTTGCAAGGACTTTGCTCAATTTCCTCTAATTGCTTACAAATCTTAGAAAATGTCTAGCTCTTTTTCATAAGTGTACTCTATGAAGGTTATTGCTTTTAGTACAAAATCGGTACTATAATGAGCAGAAGACAATAACCTATAAGATGATTGCAACCATTTTTCGATATATTTTCCTGTTTTCGAACTGCCCCATAGATAATTTTCAGCTACCTGAAATTTTTCCAAGTTTTTTGCCAGAAAAAACTGTTTCGGATCGCCGATAACACCTCTAGAGACCAGATTGACAAGCTGGTATAATTAACTTTCTATTTCCACCAATGAATAAGTGTTATTTGAAGGGTTTTTGACAATAGAAGGTCTTTAGAGAATTGAGAGACGGAAGGCTATCCTAACTTCAATTTTGAGCCTCGATGTTTTCAAGTTCACTTAATCACGGCCTTAAAAGGCAGCTCAACTTCTTTTCACTACCCTGCTAAGGCTTTGAAACGAGTGCGGGCAACTTTAAATTTGAAAAAGTCGTGTCGTTAAAATTTAAGATATGTAGAATTTACCGTGGAAAAAAATTGCAAAATAATGGACTTTGCGATTTCATAGACTATTCTTTTGTAAATTGGCAAGGAATTACCATTAAAAACTGCATGCCTCATATATTTGTATTTCAGATTTTGGTGAGGATGTGGCATGCAAAGAAACTATAAGATGGTAAAATTAAGATAGAATATTAAAAAAATATTAAATGAATAATAGAAAATAATAAAAAATTAGTAAAAACAAATATAAAGCCAGAAAAAGAAGTTTAATTTGCTGATAAAATATGCTTTTAACAGCAACAAGCCTTCAACTATGGAGAATTAAGTAGACTAATGTTAGGCTTCTTGACAATAGAATATGTTTGCTTTAACTTTAATACGCTTAGACTCACTTTGCATAGTAAGGGAAGATGTTATACACAGTGGCGCCATTTGGGGGGGGGGGCAGGGGGGGGGCCATGGCCCCCCCCTGATTTCTGGAGGGGCCCAATTTCAACCACGTAATTCTTTGTTTATTCGTCCTTGTTCTACTTTTTTCTCTTTTTTTTTTTACCGTATTTCTACTGTGAATTATTACTAAATAGCAAATTCAAGATACTCGACGATCATTGCATTTCAAGAAAGTATCCTGTTTTTGCCGTTCTCTCTAATTAATTTATGGTCACCCTTTTGGCAGGGGTTTGTAAAGTAAAGTCCTTTCTGGGCTCGGGTGCTTCTGTGACATTGAAGTCTCTCCAGTGATTAATGAATCCCGTCAGTCGGCACATTTATGTGTAGGCTAACATCTGGAAATTTCTGGAAAAACAATCTGGAAATTGGGTATCCAGACCAGGGTTTGTATTTAGTTTCTCGTTACCCTTCATCAAATAAAGAACCGTGAAACAGTGTTGAGTTGTGTTCAAGTTCAAATCGGATTATTGAAACATGAGTTCATCCGGTGCGAGTGGTGCAAAAAAAGGAAAATAAAAGCCCAAAGGAAAGAAGAAGAAATAAAGATGCAACGACGATTGACTTCGTTTTTCAAACCGACTGTAAGTAAATCTACCACATTTTAAATTTTGTCCTATTGCGTCAGGAAGTACCGATCTCGCGGAATTGCCAGAAATCCGGATCCACCCCAAGTCCCCCACAGTGCCCCCATAGAGGAGGGGGTCTTCCCCCTCCTCTACACCATTCTCTTCATGCTAAAGTTTTTCAGCATTTGTAAAAAAGTTACTTACTGTTTTAATAAAACGCCCTTTGTGTTTGAGGAGTCATTTTTAAAGAATTGGGACAAAATTTAAACTTTAGGATAAAGAGCGCAGTGTTGAGGAGGAGGCAACCCCCCTCGTATATGTAATAATTCTTGTTATTTTTAAGTTTTAATAATGCTCCTTAATTTCAGTTGAAAAACTGTTTTTCTATTTAATTTCTGATCATTTTTTAAATAAAGCCAGGAAGTCTGGCTTCACCTCCACGGAGAAATCCCCCTTGGAAACATCCTCTGAACAATACAATCCTGGTTAAAATTTACTGGGACAATTACCCTTAACACTTCCAAGCGTGAAATTGAGCCAGTAAATAGAAAGCAAGATATATAAAGAAATTTTGTATAGGAATTTTGTACTAAAAAAAAAAATTAGCGTAAAGAGCGAGGTATTGACGAAAGGGTGAACCTTCTCATATGTAATAATTTCTTTTCGTTTTAAGTTTCAATCCTGCTCCTTACTTTGAGTTGAAGAAACTTTTTTTTCATTTAATTTCTTATTCTTTTTTTAATAATGCTTGGAAATCCAGTGCCCCCTTGATCGAAAATTCAGCTCCCCTATGAAAAGTTTCTCCATGGAAAGATCCTCCTACATAACCTCCTCTGCTCGAGCTGCCCCCCCACCAGAAAAAAACTGAAAATGTTTGTATACTTCGCAATTACCTATACTATTTATAAAAAAAAACTATTTATAAAAAAGGGCAAAGTCCACAAATTGAACACCTTCCCCCAGAGACTTTGGACAATTAAGGCATCTTTAAAGACATATTTATTAAATTTTTAAATATATTAAACAAAATGGCTGTTTCAAAATTTTGATCAGGTGACTTAGGGTAAAAAGAGGGTGGGATGGGGCCTAGTTGCTCTCCAAATTTTTTTCATTTGAAAAAGGGCACTAGAACTTTTAATTTACCTTTGAATGAGCCCTCTTGCGATATTCTAGGACAACTGGGTCAATACGATCACCCCTGGAAAAAAAAATAACACGCGTCCTTGATCTTTCTTCTGGCAAGAAAATCCAAAATTCGTCATTTTAGCAGATAGGAGCTTGAAACTCCTGCAGTAAAGTTCAGTGATGCGCTGAATTAAATGGTGATATTTTTGTTAAGGTTATATTACTTTCAGGGGGGGGGGGGGTGTTTTCCCCTTTTTTCGGACATAAGACAAATTTTCTCAGGCTCGTAACTTTTGATGGGTAAAACTAAATTTGATACAACTTATATATTTGAAATTAGCGTACAAATCTGATTCTTTTGATGCATCTATAGGTATCAAAATTCCGTGTTTTAGAGTTTCGGTTACTATTGAGCCGTGTCGCTTTTTTACTTGAAGTTCGTTACCACGAACTAATTGATTATAGCTTCGTAGTTGAATTGATTATGTTTTTTGTTGTTGCTTGCTCTAAATTTTGTGTTGTTTTCTATGTTAATTATGTACAATTCACGTCCTGGTAAAAGAAGTAACTGGGACATCACTTTTAATTTGTTTTTAATTAAAACTTGATTACTCTGTAGGATAGTGATGCTGGGACGTCAAGGGACAACCCATCGGCAACCGAGGTATTACCGAGAAACGAGCAGACCCTGGACGTGAGACTCATTTCTGAAGAGACAAACCTGCGCGAACCACAAACGGAGGAAATGGCTTCCAGAACGATCAGCACCGATTTGTCCGTGAACCCGTATGATAACCCCTGCCAACCAGTTTTGACTGACTATCCCGCCACTACCATCGGGAATCGCAAACGAAAATTTAACAGCTCCTATTTCTTGAAATACCCATGGCTCGAATATTCGAAAGAACAGGACTCGGTGTTCTGTTTCAATTGCCGACATTTCAGTGGATCCTCGCTAAGATCAGGCGAAAGGTATGGAGCTAGAGCATTCATTGATATAGGATTTAGAAAGTGGAAAGACATTTCTGAACTGATACGGCAGCACGAAAACAGCGACCGACACAAAGCATGTACCATTTCTTTGACTCAGTTTAAAGCTATTGAGACGGAGGCGGCCGAATCTGTTGCGTCATGCCTCTCCAAAGAACGCGAAAAAGAAATACTAGAGAATAGACAGTACGTAAAAGCTCTACTAAAAACTACAGCATTACTTGGACGGCAAGGTCTTGCGTTTCGTGGCCATGATGAAGGGGAGTCTAGTGCTAATCAAGGGAATTTCGTAGAGACAGTACATCTTTTAACCGAAATCAACCCTGACTTGATGAAAAACTCTCGTAAGGCCTATGGCCATTACATGTCACACGAGTACCAAAACGACTACATTGAGGTCATAGGAAATGAAATCAAAAGTTCTATCGCGAAAGAAGTCAGAGAAGCAAAATATTTTGCCGTTCTTGTTGACGAGACAAAAGACCTCTCGAAAAAGGAACAACTCGCGATCTTAGTGCGCTATGTTCATGACCTGAAAATCAAAGAAAGGGCCATAGGTTGCTACCACATGCGCAAGGTTGACGCTGAGAGTTTGGCCGACTTCATTTACAACGAAATAAAGGGTATCGGCCTTGACTGGTCAAAGTGTGTTGGACAGTGCTATGACGGGGCCAGTGTAATGAGCGGACACTTTTCAGGAGTACAGGCCCGTCTCCGGGAAAAAGCACCACAAGCGGTGTACACACACTGTCATTCCCATAGACTTAACCTTGTCATTGGCGATTGTATGCAGAAAATACAAAGAATTTCATCAGTATTTTCAGTTTTGCAAACAGTTTACAGTTTCGTCTCCAACAGCAACACTCGATACCAGTTGTTCGTCGAAGCCCAGAAAACTGCCAATGTGCCTGTGCTAACGCTTGAAAGGACAGTAGTGACACGTTGGTCTTACTGGTATAGATCAGTGGCTAAGATCCTGGTTAGATATGACTGCATACTCGCAGTTCTGTCAGTAGTTCAAGAATCTTCTGACAGGGAGGCAGCGGCAGAAGCTACGGGCCTTAAGAACCAGCTAGAGTCGTTTCCCTTCATATTCAGTTTGCATGTCATTCACGAAGTTCTTGCAGTGATAAACCCTCTTTCTGAACAACTACAGGCAGCAGATCTGGTCATCTCAGAAGCTTGCACTTTGATCAGTGCAACAAAGAACGAACTGAGGAAAATGCGTGATGACGAGTATTTTCGTGTCCTATACGGCAAGTCTAAAGAGATGGCCATTAATGTCGGAGCTGATCTGTCGGAAACAAGTGCTCTCTCTTCAGCCATACCTGTTAAATCAAAACGAGTTCAGAAGATATCCGGAAGACTAAGAGACTATTTGACGACAACAACAATTGGAAAGCACAACATTGACTCCGAAAGCACAACAACGGAAGACAAAATGCGGAGAGAGTTCTACGAGGTTTTGGACAGAGTGTTAAATGAGTTTGAAGAGCGTTTTTCTGTCCAACTGCCAGTGCTAGAAGCCACACGTTGCCTTAACCCCAAATCCACAGATTTTATGGACTCAGATTTACTTTTTGTGATCGCGACATACTTCGATCAGGCGGGAATCGATACTATGCAGCTGAAGTGTCAAGCTTTAATAGCTCGTGCATTTGTGTCGCAGCTTCTACAGAAACCGGCAAATGCTTTAGATGTCTTCGAACAACTCGGAGGATTGAAAGAAGCTTATTCTGAGCTTCTTAAGGTCGTCAGGGTAGTCCTCACACTCCCGCTCACAACGTGCTCAAATGAACGTTTTTTCTCTGTGTTGACCTTTGTGAAGGACTACCTCCGGACAACGATGGAAAACGAGCGACTTTCGCATTTGCTGCTTATATTCTCTGAGAAAGCTGCAGTGAAGGAGCTCAATTTTGAGAAGCTTGTCGACGACTTCGCAAAAATGAAGCAAAGGAGATATCCATTGCTGAAGTAACTGTACGTAAGTTTCTGATTTATACAGTAAATGTTCTATTTTGGTACTGTTTTTGGTCCCTAAATAAGCTGCAAAATATGAACCCCAAAGGTAGTACGGTACCTAAAGGCATGTTCGAAAATTTTAAAATTTTTAAGGCTGGATGGGGGCCCAAAATCGATTTTTGGCCCCCCCCTAAGGTTTTCTGAAATGGCGCCACTGGTTATACAATATAGACTTGAAGCAAATGCAAGTTGTTTTATTTTTAGTTTTAGGATCTCTCAAACTAATCTAATTTTCTTTCTTCATTTTACCCTTAAAAACCACATGTGGTCCCACTTCATCTTGGTTTGATGCTACTGAAAAATTTTATACTTCAGATGAGGTAAATATAAGACTGTGAATCCCCCCATTTCAATAGAAAATTTGCTCCACCTTCATAAATCTTCCTAAAACCAATAATTAGACAGTCGAAAGTCGGGAGTCGAAGGTCATTTCAACAAAAAAAGACGTCAATAAGTCCTCGTTTAAAGTACAAGATGAGGCATCAAAGGTTATTCAAAGAAAAACAATTGTCTATCATCATTAGATGTGATACTGAATCACACATGCTTGAAATATTATTTGGTTATACTTATGGGGAGTTGCAATTAAAAATCGGGGTCTTAAGGTTGTTCCCCTAGTTCGCATCAAATATTCAATATTTTTGTTATGCAGAGAAATAGTATTCTGTTTGGTTTTTCGTAATTTTAATGTGGTTAAGTCTAATTTTAGGCCATTTCTAGGAAATTTATCTGGGGAATTTGTGTATAAAACAATGTAAATGTTTGTCTGACTTTTTTGACGAGATACAAATCAAAATGATGCGTCCAGCCATTCCACAGCAAATCGTAACTCCGCTTTTCAGGTATTCGCAAAAATAATCATTAGTCAGCCAAATTTTAGTTACTTAGATCTCAGGCTGTGGATTGACATGGAGATAAATACTGTTTAGGTTGAACATATGATAAAATTGTTAATCCTTAACAGATAAAAAAGAAAATTGTCTACTATGTATGATAATTGTGAATAAGGTGTATTTTGTTACATTTTTAAGCTTACAAGCTTACACGTTTAGCAAGTCAAGATTTTATGATACACTTTATTTTTAACAAAAATCATTAATTTTTCAACTTGAGCATCCATCATTATTTTTTTAGGCAAGGTCTGGAATTTATATCCTGAAAATTACATGTGCTACAACTTCAAGTTTCTGGGTTGACATTATACTTCAAACAAATAATCGCGCATATCCAAACTTTGAACCAGCTGTGGACGATTTAATAAAGATCAAACTATTGCCTTCAGCCACTTCACCAGAGAATGTTGCCCCACCTTTACAAATTTCAGCAAAACCATTGAATGGTCAATACAATGTGGGCAATTTGAAAGTGAAAGCTCATGTTAGAAATGTGTTTTCAATCCCATTGCATCCCTCTCAGCATTTTACCATAGATCTTTTGGATGACGGTTTTGGTGGTAAGATTTTTTTCGTGTTTAGCAGCAGTGCTTTTTTTATACTTTGTCTCAAACATGTACACTGACTAAGCTGTTTTAAAATAAAATCCTAAGTTTCATACTAAATACTTTTAAAATAAAGAAGAAAAGCAAATTTGCTTTCCAAATCAGGATAGTAAAACATGGGTTGCAATCTTAAGAGTCAGTCGGCTCGTCCTTTTTTGATAAACACTTGTGAGCTTTGCTTTCATTTGCTAGATATGAGATATGGAATCTAACTATTGAAAAAAAAAAAAAAAAACAGAAATCAATATTGCCACTTTTCAGATTCTTGGGATTTTCCTTACAGCAAATTGAGCCAAAATTTGACCAATTTGAGGGCAAAAGATTAGAAAGTTCTTGGCACGTAGTACTGTCTCAACATGACTTCTGTATTTCTTCATATTTCAAAGGTAAGACCACGGATGTTTTATCATTGATGCCATAATACAAAAAACGCAATTTTCCAACCAATAGGTTCAAAAACCTCAAACAGGATGAAAATAGACGCCTCAATTGAGCTGCTCTATTATATTAACCATGCTCCCCTCTAGCCTACCAGTAAAAAAAAAAATTAGTAAATTCTTTTCAGCAAATCCCAAATATAGTTCACCCATTCATTATGAGACTCGGACAAGGAAGAGGGCTCAAGAGAGGCTATAATGCGTTTGGAAGATGTAGTACTTAACACGCCTACTCAAGTACCCAAAACCCATTTATCTTGACAAAATTTTCAAACTCCATGTTTTGCAATAATAGGACTTCCCCAATTCGTCATCTCAAAGTCTTGATTATTTTAAACACTTAAATAAATGTCACAATTTAAAACATATTTCTCTTTGAAATTTGACAAAAGAACTAATCAATGCCTTCACCAAAAGTCACAAACTTCAGTCTAATTTTCTAATCATTCAACATAAAATGTAAGTCAATGCCTTGCAATTGAGATGAAATTGTCTATGTTGACTTGAGAATAATATATACCATGTATTTTGTATAATAATCAGTAGAATAATCATGGGATTAAAATTTACTATCTTAGCTATAGTTTTACCAAAAATTTTACTGTTTTGGATAATAGCTATTAACCCACTAGCTGGCTTATAACCAACTTTTCCTACAAATTATTCTATGGTATAAGATTATCAAATTATTCTTTTCTGATTTCCTTATAAAATGTCTAGTGAATATGCTTAAGGCGGTTATAGCACTCATAATCATATTTCACAAATGTTACAACTAATTGTCTTAAATTTAGGCTCCGCTCTGCTCTTTAACTAGAACTAATGTAGACTGGCTATGTCACCCCAATTTCTACATTTCCTAATAATATATGTTAGTATTTACTTTTAAACCTACATTTTTCATAAGTCCAGCTATTTTAACAAAGGTCTTTACCTCAAATCCCTTTAATCCAAATTTAAATTGTCTCACTTCGTATATTTTGTCATTTAGTATTCCTAAAGTGTGTATTGGAGGTTTCTTTTAAAAGAAAAATATATGTTTTAAAAAGTATATATATATATATATATATATATATATATATATATATATATATATATATATATATATATATATATATATATATATATCACCATTTATAGACCCTGACATTTTCCAAGATGGGATCTATTCTGGTATGTTGGTTCCACCAAATGGCTCATTGTCAAGCGGAAAATATTCTATTGGAATTGAAGTATTGTCAGAGCAAAGCAGTTGGTCAATATCTGGTGGCCAAATGTCTATCGCAGCCGATCAAAGTAAGAGTAAACTAACTTTATTTGCTTCATGTATAAAGGAATTACTGCGCAGAAAATTGGATTTTTTGGCACCCTATCATCCACCCTTCATCTGTAAAACAATTTTTGCATCATCATACTTTTGTTTCTAATGATTTTTAGTCTTTTAATGATTGCTAATAACAAAACACCGTAGTTTTCCCAAAAGACGAAGTGTTTTCAAGAAAAATGCGACAAAATATATTTGACTGAGTTTCCCGGCTGATTTTCCTCATTTGTTTTGATATCAAGCCAGCCAACCAGATCATTCGACTTTCTTTATACTATTCCTTTTTATTGATCTTTGTGAGCCCTGGCACAATCGTGTTATAGGCAACTCTACTAATATTATGTTTTCAATTTTTCTTGTGATCTATTTTCATTATTATGAGACACTCCACGAAAACAAAACAACTAGAAAAATTTCACCTTGTAAGCTTAAGCAAAACAATTCTTTGCCAAGTACAAAAACATGCCTTTTTTTCTAGTTTTTCCAGCATAGAAACCAATGTAATATTGGTTATAGTAGAAGTAAACTGCTTTTTATTCTCATTTCAACTGTATACTATTCACCACTCGTGTTAAAATTTCATTCTATTCTCAAAGTAAGTATGTGTTTCAGAAGAATTTCTTTTTGTAATTAAAACTCGAATTTTTCTGTCCATCCTACTCTTTGGGTAAGAGATCCCTTAGATTTTATGAAAATAAATCCCTCTATCTACGTGAGTCTTAGCAGGATAATTGTTTTATTCTCTAGTCATAGATTGTGGCTCAAATCCATAGAAACTTAAATCCTTCAATTCTTTTAATTTTTTGGGTATATTTGCGATTTACTTAAGCCGTTTTTACTGACAAACTAGCATGTTTCTTAAAAAAAATGGGGTTTTAATTTATGTCGCAGCAATACTAAGGTGTACCCTCCACTCGCTATGCAAGACAACCAATACAGATTATGATCTATAAAGTAATATCCTTATAACCTAGAGGAAACTGTCCCGGAGAAGAAGAAACTTCCCATTTGGGATTTTTGAAGCTTCAACTCAACCTCCCTTTTGAAGCTTCTATTCAATTGACATTTCAGGTTACATGTTTTGGCACTAGGTTCTGAGATATATACTTCCCAGATGTAGCCAAATGAGGAACATTTATCTATACTACAAAAATTGACTTAGTCGTTAAGCCATATCCTGAACATTTTTCTTTGATAGATAGTAGGTATGATCGTTAGATTTATGTAGTGGTCATATACTATAGTTTTTTTTTCCGAAGGCCAGCTTTTGGGGGCAATGCGCTTTTGCATGGTCACATATATTAGCTAACAGTTTCCTTTGGCAGACTTCCAAGGCTCAAGAACCAGTATATTATGGATATAACTACTATTTGCCATTGTACTCTCCCTTACTGTCCTAATCCTTCTCATACTAATGGGTTAGGGACTCTTTATTATACACTGATTTCGATTCTTATTGTTAGTGCATGTCATACTCTACCTCTTCGTCCGGGTAGTACTAGCAGGAAAAAGGGTTGGGCTGAATGTTATTCCTGGCTGGAATACTCACCTTCACCCTCGTTATGTAGCTGTGACAAATGCCTCTCTTTTGTGGGTTGCTAATGGCAGACCTCTTTGAGATGGGCTCGATTCTGCGATGAGAATTCTTCACATTGGGTTCCGGAGTCCCCTTCGGTGGTGCAAAAAGAATACAGAGAGTTTGAGGACTTCGGCTCTAGCCTGCAGTTTGGGTTCACTCAATTTCTGTAATTTTTGGAAAAATGTTGCTAATTCTAAGAGTGGTAGTCCCCGAGGAATGTCGACAAAAGTCGGTTCAGTGACTAGTCCCAAGGATATTGCTGAGTTATGGAGGTGTAATTACAGTGCTTTTTTTTTTATCGTCAGTGGATTTGGATCCTAAAGTAGTAAGGACAAAGTCCTTCTCAAAACCTTGGACTGATCCTGTTAAGCAGCTGATAATGACAGAGTTTGTGGCGTGGTTGTTGTCTGGGCTTTTGGGCAGCATGTCTATTGGACTTGATGGAGTGACGGCAAATCACATTAAGCATGGTGGCCCATCCATGATTTGTTTGTTGACACTGCTCTTCAATGGTCTCCTTAACCACTTCTATGTCCCAGATTCCCTTACTGAAGCTTGCCTGATTCCTATTCCAAAGTCAAATGCCGGTAATATGGCATCGTTAAGCAATTACAGACCTATTGCTCTAGCGGCTGCCGTTTCAAAAATGTCTATACTCTTTGATATCACCCCAGATCAATTCACCGCATAATCCATTTGGATTTAAAGAAGGACTTTCGACGGAGTTCTGTGTATTTGTCCTTAAATCTGTAGTGCAGTACTTTTTTTTTTTTCTAGTCCTGTGTTTGCATGCTTCGTTGATGCAAAGGCGGCTTTTGACCGAGTGAACCTTGTGAAGCTCCTTGACGAAATAGACCTTAAAGGAGTTGACCGTCGTATTATTGGGACTCTTCAATACTGGTTTGAAGTGCAGCGTTTCAAAATCAAATGGAGTGATTATTTCAGAGAGTCTTTCACTGTTTTGAATAGTGTGCGGCAAGGTGGGGTCCTTTCCCTGTTGCTGTATAACCTTTATGTGGATGATCTTAACCTGCGTTTGCCATAAACTGGGGTTGGCTGTTTCATTGGTGGTGTTTGCTTCAATAGCCTGGGTTAGGCTGATGACCTGGTTATTTTAGCTTCTACGGTAGTTGCACTTAACCATTTACTTTCAATATGTGATGAGTTTGCGTCATCCAATGATATCGTGTTCAACACGATGTGGCCAGTATATGAAGACCATCAACACGATGAAGACCCAGTGTATGGTGTCTATTCCCCGGAGAACTCCTTTATAATATATTCCTATGACTTGGCTCTATGGAGTGTCATTATCTTTTGTTGGTTCCTACAAATATCTTGGATTCACGGTGGCTCCAACTCTAAGTGTTGAATTTCATGTTATGGCACTTTGACGTTCGCTGTGCTTAAGGGCTAACTTACTCATTCGTAAGTTCGGGAGCTGCGACCCTTCTGTAAGATACTTTGTTTTCAGAGCTTACTGGACTCCGTTGTATGGTCTACCTTTTGTACAATCTCTGTCTGTTAGGTATGAAAATTCTCTTCGGGTTCATTATAACAACTCTTTACGGTGGCTTCTTAATCTTCCTTTGAATCGTAGTGCATCCGGAATGTTTGTTGGTGGTGGTCTTCCATCTTTTCCTGAGTTGCGTAAAAAATCTTCTCTTTCTATTCAGACAAGGATACTTGCTTCGGATAACCATTTTGGTGCTTTCTGAGCCACTTTTTCACCTCTCTCTGCCACTGTGGCTGACTTGGTCAAGTGTGATTTACACACAACAATTTTGACATGTTTTAAATGCACCACTGTTATTTGAATGAACTGTTTTTTTTGTGGTTTTTATTTGTTGCTGGTTGTTTTTTGTGTATTATTGATTTATCCGTGTTTGTTCTATTTTTTTTTTGTAAATGGCCCTAGTTGGTCTTAATTTTAATAAGTAAATAAAATAAATAAATATTCAAAAAAGCCAAGCCGTATGACTGGTAAATTTTAGCTACCACGTTGAAGGCTATCACGCATATATATATATATATATATATATATATATATATATATATATATATATATATATATATATATATATATATATATATATATATATATATATCATGAAAAGAGAAATCACCAATGCTACAGCACAAACACAAAAAAAAAAAAAAAAAAAAAAAAAAAAAAAAAAAAAAAAAAAAAAAAAAGGAGACAGAAGGAGAAAAGGAAGACTGTTTTCCTAAATTAGTGATTAATATAGACCAGCACTTGAATGAGGCCTTAACCCTACTCATCCATACAATCACATAGGTCAAACAGCATAGCCACACACAATCAACCATAAAGAATAATCCATGGACAGGCAGTCATGTCGTCAATAAGTATAAGTCGTCATTTACCAAACCATAGAAAAAATAATATAGACAAATAATTCAGAGGCAACACCCAACATAAGGGCTCATCAGGAGAATACACTGGCCTATATAGGGTTTCGCCACTCTAAATTCTCTACCCAGCACAGTGTTGTGGCTACCACAGAATATCCATGGCATCCCCGCGTCAGGTATCACCCCCAAAATACATGTCTATGAAAAAAAACAGCAAATGTAAAACAACCAAGTAAAACCAAAACAAGCTTATCCTGTTAATATATCCCTCCCTTTAGCAACAATAGGTAAACTAAATATTATAAATTTTACCAAATCACAAATATTAACACATTGCAAAAAACCTGAATGAACTAAACAATTATATAATTCATCTTTACCATGTGGCTAATTTTTTAAAAATTCCGCTCAAATAGAAACACAATTCAAAATAAATGGCGCTGTGACAACATTTCTCGAACCTCCGAAATTAGTCAAAAATTTCTTGAAGTATTTCTAGATAATTCTTTTGATATTTATTTAAAAGTTCGTTATAATGAAAACTAAATTTTTTAAATTGCCAAGTTAATTTATTTGCAGAAAAACCTCTTGATATCAATTTTTGGCTTAAGATTTTACATCTATTTTTAAAATCAATATAATTACTACAAATCCTTGCATAACGAAGTAACTGTGAGAAAAACGCTGAATATGTGATATTTGAGTGTATATTACTTTCAGGGAATGGGAAACTAATCACTTCAAAATCAAAATCATCCGTTTTATTATACATTTTAAAACTTAATTTATTATTATCACAAATATTAATATTTAAATCTAAGAAATGATCTTCATGACCAGCGCCATGACTAGGCTCAAGAATAAGCTCTGATGGATATATATTTTTAGAAATATCAATGAAATCCTTACAATTTAAGACCAAAATATCATCTAAATATCTTTTATTATTTGACAAAGCATGTTTTAAATTAATTGGATTATTCTTATCCATCATATATTTATATTCTAGTTGACTTAAAAACAAGTCAGCTATAAATGGGCTGGCATTCCCCCCCATGGGAATTCCCATAATTTGCTTGTACAAATCACCCCCAAATCTTATATAAGTATTGTATAAAACAAATTCCAATAACTCAAAAATCATATCCAAGCTGTAACATCTCAAGTTAACTGTAGTATTAAAGCAGTTTGTCCATATGGCTTTTTTATTATAACTGTCTATTTTTAAGAACCTTTTACTAGATAAGAGGAAAGATTTCTTTATAACAGTTTTTAAATTATCTAACACTAAATTGAGTGATAAATTAGTATACATTGTCGCAAAATCGAAAGACTCAATTCTTTTAGCTGAAACCATTGTTAAAGAATCTATCACCTGCAGTGAATTATTAACACTCCAATATGGATTAAAATTCGAAAATTTTTTAATACCAGAACAATAGGTTTTAAGTTTATTTACAATTTCCTTTAAAATTAAAGAGAGGTCAGTAGCAGCAATGCGGGTTGGACATTTAGCTGCTCCAGCAATAAACCGTGGTTTAGGGGGATTCTTATGAAATTTTACAGTCCAATATAGGAAAGGGAACTTTTTATCATTGTCATTTATTTTAATATTAAAATTTTTAAAAAGTATTTCTTCAGTCTTTTCAATTAAATTCTCATCCTCTATATTTACCTTTTCATAAACATTAGTTGTGCCTAACTCCCTTTTTAAGATATCACAATACAGCTTCTGACAAATTATGGCAAAATTATTATTAGCTTTATCCACTGGCACAATTACAAATTCATTCTTTAGATTAGCAATTGCTTGTTTAATCTTCGCATTATAAAATAATGATTTAGTGTTACTATTTTTTAAGTTAGAATATATTTTATTTCTTACTCTACTAATAATTAAATTCTTCCAACTTTGAAAACTCTCTTTATTTTTATTCTCTTTCTTACACCACTTATCAATAAATAAATCAAAATCATTTTCCAAGCCATCAAGAACACTCGATGGTTTCAGATGATGAGAAAGACGGAAATTTGCCCCTTTATTCATTATAATTTGAAGATCATCTTGCTTTATTATTGACAAGTCCCCTGTTATAACATGTTTGTAAGTAGGATTTACAAATGGGCCAAGTTGCTTACAATTACAAACCGGTTTCCAATTTATATCGCTATCTAGTTTTTTTAGTATTAAATTATAATTAAAAATAATTTGCCCAATAGTTTTTGAAAATTTATAAGTTAAAACTGGACTATCATTATAATTTAAATTACTAGGAAGGGCCTGTTTCACATGCCGCTGATTTAAAATTTCTGGTAAATTAATATCTTCAATCTGCTTACAAGTAAAATTAATAGGTAAATATAATCTGTTATCCTTATTACTAATCTTATCAAACTTTTTCTTTTTTGAAATAAATTTCGTTTTAGATAGAATGCAAATTGTATCACATATTACTTTAAAATTATAATCAAGAGCTGTATTATTCTTCACAATCCAGAAAAGTTTGATTAAATTCCTCTTGGATAAATTATTTAGACACTTTATTACAGAAATCATACCCCTAGATTCAAGTAGCTGGCATAGATCTATAGAAAGCATATGTACATCTAATTCATTTTTTCTATTATTTTTCCTATGTCCTCTCGATCGTTTTTTACGTTTGGTAGGACAAGTAAAAGAAGGATGGTCCATAAAACCATCAATACATTTAACAACAACATGAGACATGTCACCATATTTTGCTACACGATCATTTAACCCAAAAGGATAAGCTGTACCAAGAGTATGGATCCAGAAATCCTCCTGTTTACGTAGTCTATTATTCTTCTCTTCTTTATTTAAATTTTCTAATTCTAAATTTTCTAAAATTGTGACAGTTATATCTGATATGGAACATTTACCATTACTACAATGTTGAACTAGATAGTTATTAGTTTTTTCATTATTAACTGTTGTCTTGTGTCCAGAAAATCTTTTATATATATTATTAGTTGTTTCCCCCACATATTGTAGGCAGCATTTATTACATTCTAATAGGTAAATTACATTGGTTGTTCTACAATTAACATTACCACGTAACTTGCATGCAAAATTTTTATTATACAATGTACTTTTAACAGAAGTCCGTGGGACAAAATGATCTTGGCAAAGAAAACAACGACTTTTACACTTACTAACTTTCAAAAAATCGTTCCGAATTCCGAGGCTAATATTTGTGTTTTGTTGCATAAAAAGTTATTGAAAATAAATCCAAAACAAACCAACATCCAAATCAAAATCCAACAATCAAAGTCCAGAAAACATGCCAAGGTCAATAGGTCAATAAATACATAAGCAAAAAGATGAAAGAACATGAAATTTGCATAAGTGCCATCTCACCAATAATTAACAATATCAGGTTAAAAACCTGGACCAGGGTAAAGGTCTGTCGGGGAGAAAACTAAAAAAATTTTCTCCACCAGCACTGGATCCAACCTGGAATAATATCATGAAAAGAGAAATCACCAATGCTACAGCACAAACACAAAAAAAAAAAAAAAAAAAAAAAAAAAAAAAAAAAAAAAAAAAGGAGACAGAAGGAGAAAAGGAAGACTGTTTTCCTAAATTAGTGATTAATATAGACCAGCACTTGAATGAGGCCTTAACCCTACTCATCCATACAATCACATAGGTCAAACAGCATAGCCACACACAATCAACCATAAAGAATAATCCATGGACAGGCAGTCATGTCGTCAATAAGTATAAGTCGTCATTTACCAAACCATAGAAAAAATAATATAGACAAATAATTCAGAGGCAACACCCAACATAAGGGCTCATCAGGAGAATACACTGGCCTATATAGGGTTTCGCCACTCTAAATTCTCTACCCAGCACAGTGTTGTGGCTACCACAGAATATCCATGGCATCCCCGCGTCAGGTATCACCCCCAAAATACATGTCTATGAAAAAAAACAGCAAATGTAAAACAACCAAGTAAAACCAAAACAAGCTTATCCTGTTAATATATCCCTCCCTTTAGCAACAATAGGTAAACTAAATATTATAAATTTTACCAAATCACAAATATTAACACATTGCAAAAAACCTGAATGAACTAAACAATTATATAATTCATCTTTACCATGTGGCTAATTTTTTAAAAATTCCGCTCAAATAGAAACACAATTCAAAATAAATGGCGCTGTGACAACATTTCTCGAACCTCCGAAATTAGTCAAAAATTTCTTGAAGTATTTCTAGATAATTCTTTTGATATTTATTTAAAAGTTCGTTATAATGAAAACTAAATTTTTTAAATTGCCAAGTTAATTTATTTGCAGAAAAACCTCTTGATATCAATTTTTGGCTTAAGATTTTACATCTATTTTTAAAATCAATATAATTACTACAAATCCTTGCATAACGAAGTAACTGTGAGAAAAACGCTGAATATGTGATATTTGAGTGTATATTACTTTCAGGGAATGGGAAACTAATCACTTCAAAATCAAAATCATCCGTTTTATTATACATTTTAAAACTTAATTTATTATTATCACAAATATTAATATTTAAATCTAAGAAATGATCTTCATGACCAGCGCCATGACTAGGCTCAAGAATAAGCTCTGATGGATATATATTTTTAGAAATATCAATGAAATCCTTACAATTTAAGACCAAAATATCATCTAAATATCTTTTATTATTTGACAAAGCATGTTTTAAATTAATTGGATTATTCTTATCCATCATATATTTATATTCTAGTTGACTTAAAAACAAGTCAGCTATAAATGGGCTGGCATTCCCCCCCATGGGAATTCCCATAATTTGCTTGTACAAATCACCCCCAAATCTTATATAAGTATTGTATAAAACAAATTCCAATAACTCAAAAATCATATCCAAGCTGTAACATCTCAAGTTAACTGTAGTATTAAAGCAGTTTGTCCATATGGCTTTTTTATTATAACTGTCTATTTTTAAGAACCTTTTACTAGATAAGAGGAAAGATTTCTTTATAACAGTTTTTAAATTATCTAACACTAAATTGAGTGATAAATTAGTATACATTGTCGCAAAATCGAAAGACTCAATTCTTTTAGCTGAAACCATTGTTAAAGAATCTATCACCTGCAGTGAATTATTAACACTCCAATATGGATTAAAATTCGAAAATTTTTTAATACCAGAACAATAGGTTTTAAGTTTATTTACAATTTCCTTTAAAATTAAAGAGAGGTCAGTAGCAGCAATGCGGGTTGGACATTTAGCTGCTCCAGCAATAAACCGTGGTTTAGGGGGATTCTTATGAAATTTTACGGTCCAATATAGGAAAGGGAACTTTTTATCATTGTCATTTATTTTAATATTAAAATTTTTAAAAAGTATTTCTTCAGTCTTTTCAATTAAATTCTCATCCTCTATATTTACCTTTTCATAAACATTAGTTGTGCCTAACTCCCTTTTTAAGATATCACAATAAAGCTTCTGACAAATTATGGCAAAATTATTATTAGCTTTATCCACTGGCACAATTACAAATTCATTCTTTAGATTAGCAATTGCTTGTTTAATCTTCGCATTATAAAATAATGATTTAGTGTTACTATTTTTTAAGTTAGAATATATTTTATTTCTTACTCTACTAATAATTAAATTCTTCCAACTTTGAAAACTCTCTTTATTTTTATTCTCTTTCTTACACCACTTATCAATAAATAAATCAAAATCATTTTCCAAGCCATCAAGAACACTCGATGGTTTCAGATGATGAGAAAGACGGAAATTTGCCCCTTTATTCATTATAATTTGAAGATCATCTTGCTTTATTATTGACAAGTCCCCTGTTATAACATGTTTGTAAGTAGGATTTACAAATGGGCCAAGTTGCTTACAATTACAAACCGGTTTCCAATTTATATCGCTATCTAGTTTTTTTAGTATTAAATTATAATTAAAAATAATTTGCCCAATAGTTTTTGAAAATTTATAAGTTAAAACTGGACTATCATTATAATTTAAATTACTAGGAAGGGCCTGTTTCACATGCCGCTGATTTAAAATTTCTGGTAAATTAATATCTTCAATCTGCTTACAAGTAAAATTAATAGGTAAATATAATCTGTTATCCTTATTACTAATCTTATCAAACTTTTTCTTTTTTGAAATAAATTTCGTTTTAGATAGAATGCAAATTGTATCACATATTACTTTAAAATTATAATCAAGAGCTGTATTATTCTTCACAATCCAGAAAAGTTTGATTAAATTCCTCTTGGATAAATTATTTAGACACTTTATTACAGAAATCATACCCCTAGATTCAAGTAGCTGGCATAGATCTATAGAAAGCATATGTACATCTAATTCATTTTTTCTATTATTTTTCCTATGTCCTCTCGATCGTTTTTTACGTTTGGTAGGACAAGTAAAAGAAGGATGGTCCATAAAACCATCAATACATTTAACAACAACATGAGACATGTCACCATATTTTGCTACACGATCATTTAACCCAAAAGGATAAGCTGTACCAAGAGTATGGATCCAGAAATCCTCCTGTTTACGTAGTCTATTATTCTTCTCTTCTTTATTTAAATTTTCTAATTCTAAATTTTCTAAAATTGTGACAGTTATATCTGATATGGAACATTTACCATTACTACAATGTTGAACTAGATAGTTATTAGTTTTTTCATTATTAACTGTTGTCTTGTGTCCAGAAAATCTTTTATATATATTATTAGTTGTTTCCCCCACATATTGTAGGCAGCATTTATTACATTCTAATAGGTAAATTACATTGGTTGTTCTACAATTAACATTACCACGTAACTTGCATGCAAAATTTTTATTATACAATGTACTTTTAACAGAAGTCCGTGGGACAAAATGATCTTGGCAAAGAAAACAACGACTTTTACACTTACTAACTTTCAAAAAATCGTTCCGAATTCCGAGGCTAATATTTGTGTTTTGTTGCATAAAAAGTTATTGAAAATAAATCCAAAACAAACCAACATCCAAATCAAAATCCAACAATCAAAGTCCAGAAAACATGCCAAGGTCAATAGGTCAATAAATACATAAGCAAAAAGATGAAAGAACATGAAATTTGCATAAGTGCCATCTCACCAATAATTAACAATATCAGGTTAAAAACCTGGACCAGGGTAAAGGTCTGTCGGGGAGAAAACTAAAAAAATTTTCTCCACCAGCACTGGATCCAACCTGGAATAATATCATGAAAAGAGAAATCACCAATGCTACAGCACAAACACAAAAAAAAAAAAAAAAAAAAAAAAAAAAAAAAAAAAAAAAAAAAAAAAAAAAAAGGAGACAGAAGGAGAAAAGGAAGACTGTTTTCCTAAATTAGTGATTAATATAGACCAGCACTTGAATGAGGCCTTAACCCTACTCATCCATACAATCACATAGGTCAAACAGCATAGCCACACACAATCAACCATAAAGAATAATCCATGGACAGGCAGTCATGTCGTCAATAAGTATAAGTCGTCATTTACCAAACCATAGAAAAAATAATATAGACAAATAATTCAGAGGCAACACCCAACATAAGGGCTCATCAGGAGAATACACTGGCCTATATAGGGTTTCGCCACTCTAAATTCTCTACCCAGCACAGTGTTGTGGCTACCACAGAATATCCATGGCATCCCCGCGTCAGGTATCACCCCCAAAATACATGTCTATGAAAAAAAACAGCAAATGTAAAACAACCAAGTAAAACCAAAACAAGCTTATCCTGTTAATATATCCCTCCCTTTAGCAACAATAGGTAAACTAAATATTATAAATTTTACCAAATCACAAATATTAACACATTGCAAAAAACCTGAATGAACTAAACAATTATATAATTCATCTTTACCATGTGGCTAATTTTTTAAAAATTCCGCTCAAATAGAAACACAATTCAAAATAAATGGCGCTGTGACAACATTTCTCGAACCTCCGAAATTAGTCAAAAATTTCTTGAAGTATTTCTAGATAATTCTTTTGATATTTATTTAAAAGTGTTCCTGTGTCCCGGTCGTCATTTATATTCCCTGTGTCCCGGTCGTCATTTGTGTCCCGTTATCCCGGTCTGTATATACATTCGTTTTTGAATTGGTCTTTTTTTTAGTTTTCAGTTTTTTACCTTTTTTTAGTTTTTTTAGTTATACCTTATGATTCTAATGATTGCCCTTGAGCTTTGTTGATGATGATTGCTAATCGAACATTCCCTGTGTCCCTGTCGTCATTTATATATCCCCCTGTGCCCCCCGGCGTCCCCGTTGTAGTTGTGTCCCTGTGTCCCGGTCGTCATTTATATTCCCTGTGTTCCGGTCGTCATTTGTATCCCGGTGTCCCGGTCTGTATATACATTCGTTTTGAAATGGTACATGATGAAAAAAATTTCTGTATTTTTCCCCTTTTTTTCTTTTTAGTTTTTTTTTGGTTTTTACTTTTTTTAGTTTTTTTAGTTTTTTTCTTTTTCTTTTTAGTTTTTTTTTATTTTTATTTTTTTAGTTTTGTTTTTCTCCTTTATTTTTCATTTTTTTCCTTTTTTTAATTTTTTTTTCTTTTTTAGTTTTTTTAGTTTTTTTAGTTTTTTTATTAGTTTTTAGTTTTTTTCTTTTTATTTTTTGTAGTTTTTACCTTTTCTTAGTTTTTTAGTTTTTTTTTACTTATGTCCTGGTCGTCATTTATGCTCCCTGTGTCCCGGTCGTCATTTGTGTCCCGGTGCTTTGTTGAAGGTGATTGCTAATTGAACATTCCTTGTGTCCCGGTCGCTTTGTCTTTGAGCGTCCCGGTCGTCATTTATATTCCCTATGTGCCGGTGTCTCGGTCGTCATTTGTGTCCCGATGTCGCGGTCTGTAATTTCGTCAGTCGAAAACATGACGTCAGTCGACACACAAACATGACGTCACTCGACAGACACACGCACACACGGACAACTTATTTTTATATATATAGGTATATATATATATATATATATATATATATATATATATATATATATATATATATATATATATAAGCCCCCCGCACGCGTAAGCCGTTACGCGCCATATTACTTACGCGCCATTGTAGTTGTGTCCCTGTGTCCCACCTGTGAATATATATATATATATATATATATATATAAATATATATATATATATATATATATATATATATATATATATATATATATATATATATATATATGTTTTTAACTACGTAAAACGTGCGAATATACAACATTCTTCGATGTCCCATTGTCTGTGCGTATAAATAGATTGTCAGATTTACTGACTCTTGAACATGCAACATATAATTGTCCATGGGAAAAACAATCCGTATTCAGATCTATACCACATGATTCTAATGATTGCCTTTGAGTTTTGTTGATGGTGATTGCTAATCGAACGTTCCCTGTGTCGCCGTCGTCATTTATATATCCTCTTGTGCCCCCCTGATTCTAATGATTCCCCTTGAGCTTTGTTGGTGGTGATTGCTAATCGAACATTCCATGTGTCCCCGTCGTCATTTACATATCCCCCTTTGCCCCCCGGCGTCCCCGTTGTAGTTGTGTCCCTGTGTCCCGGTTGTTATTTATATTCCCTGTGTCCCGGTCGTCATTTGTGTCCCGGTGTCCCGGTCTGTATATACATTCGTTTTTGAATTGGTATATGATGAAATAAATTTTTGTGTTTTTCCCCTTTTTTTCTTTTTAGTTTTTTTTTTACCTTTTTTTTAGTTTTTTCTTTTTAATTTTAGTTTTTTTGTAGTTTTTACGTTTTCAGTTTTTTTTTATTTTATTTTTATTTTATTTTTTTTCTCCTTTATTTTTCAGTTTTTCTTTTTTAGTTTTTTTAGTTTTTTAACTTTTTTAGTTTTTTATTAATTTTTAGATTTTTTCTTTTTAGTTTTTATTTGTAGTTTTAACATTTTTTTTTAGTTTTTTTTTAGTTTTTTTTTTGGCTTGAATACATTCGTTTTTGAATTGGTATATGATGAAATAATTCAGACGTCATATGTGTCCCCGTTGTGGTTGTTTCCCTGTGTCCCGGTCGTCATTTGTGTCCCGGTCGTCATTTGTGTCCCGGTGTCCCAGTCTGTAATTTCTCTTTGAGTGTCGCGGTTGTCATTTATATTCCCTGTGTCCCGGTGTCCCGTTCGTCATTTGTGTTCCGGTGTCCTGGTCTGTAATTTCTCTTTGAGTGTTCTGGTCGTCATTTATATTCCCTGTGTTCCGGTCGTCATTTGTGTCCCGGTGCTTTGTTGATGGTGATTACTAATCGAACATTCCTTGTGTCCCGGTCACTCTCTCTTTGAGTGTCCCGGTCGTCATTAATATTCCCGATGTCCCGGTCGTCATTTGTTTCCCGATGTCCCGGTCTGTAATTTCGTCAGTCGACAAACATGACGTCAGTTGACAAACATGACGTCACTCGACACACAGACGCACAGACAACTTATTTTTATATATATAGATGTATATATATATATATATATATATATATATATATATATATAAATATAATATATATATATATATAATTTATATATATATATATATACATATATATGTATATATAATATATATACATATATATGTATATATATATATATATATATATATATATATATATATGTATATATATATGTATATATATATATATATATATATATATATATATATATATATATATATATTATATATATATATATATATATATATATATATATATATATATATATATATATATATATATATATATATATATATATAATCTTAATTTATTTAATCTTAATATATTTAATATATTAAATATTATTACTTAATATATAAATATAAACATAATATATAAATTTATTACTTAATATATTAAATATATTTAATCTTATATATAATATTTAAATTTTAAGAGTGTATAAACAATACTTTTGAGAAGTTTCTGAAGCTACACCTTGAGGCCAATCTCTTTATTTTGGATTCTGAATATTTATGGTTTTTCCTCATAAAATTGTCCACCACCCAAAAATAAAATGATTCATTTTCAAATTATAACTTTTGGAATTTAAAACTCCGAGTTAGTATATAACACTATAAATTTAATGACTCTTTCTTAAATCAGGACTGGACTTGATTTCTTATGTTAGGGTTGGAAAAAAATAATCTCCGACCCCATGATAACGTAATTGATATTTCAAGTTTGAATGTGTTTATGAAGAAGAAACTTCCCGAGGTTGTTAATAAGGTGAAAGCTGCCTTTCATCCATTGGTTTTCGGAGTTTCTTTTCCATAGTATGTACAAACCTTTTTCACCTGTGGGTGGGAAATCCCTATTGGTAAGAAATAAGACTATGTTCAGAATTGAATATAAATATTATCTTCAAAAGGTCAGCTTCTTAGAAAGTTCCTAATAGATAAGTTATCGCTCATTTTATAATGAACCGATTAAACACGTGCTTGATAGCCTTCAGTAATTTAGCTAATCCCATTGGCTAGTATAGGCCAGATAAGAATTGATTTCTTTCAAAAGGTGGCCGGTGATGTTTGTAAATGCAACCCGTTAGCCAATATTGGCCAAGCAAAAGTTCAATCCACCCAACAGATGACTTTGGAGGTTTATTTGAATAAACTCCGATCATTCTTGTTATAAGGGTTCAACTATTATCGCAAGAATTTTAGAAAAACAAGAAGCAAGATTAGAGCGACTCATAAAAGAAAAAAGGATAAAAATCTGGTAAGTGGGACCAGGGGCCTAGTAATAGGATTTCTAAACTTGAGAGATTAATGTTAATCAGCAAAATCTTTTCTGGCTTGATCAAGCATAACGGGATGGAATTCAATGGTGAATAAATGTTTGAGTTTTATAGTTCGTTATAGTTTTATACTTTACTTTTCTTTTTTTTTGAGAGAGAGGAACATTTTATTAACCAAAATAAAAAAGGTAGAAGGTAAAGAATATGTCATTGGACTTTACAGTGCCTACCAGAGGTCCTGATCTCCATTTTTGGCCCTTCAGCCAGAAAGTGTAATGAAGGCTGGGGGCCAACCATTCTGTGCTTTCGCACGCCTTTCTGTTTACCTTCCTTATAATTCTGCAGGCACCTATTTAGAGCTGGGTCGACTTTGGATGAGCTTACAGAGTCAGGCCACCGATACTGTCCCAAACCAAATAATTTGGTACACTAGGATTCAAACCCTCGCTTCTCGGACCATGGATCTAAATCGAGCCTACCAATCCACTCGGCCAGGATTATTATTAACCCAAATACCACTTAAAAAAAATAAATTTCTGACCAATAATTGTTTTTTTTTTCAATATTTTTAGATGATCAGTGGAAAAATTAGTCGATATTGAGATGTTTGGGAGTTTTCTATATCGCAATTTACAGTGCTTGCTGTTAAATCTCAAATAAAAGTTGATGAAGCTCAGGTGTAATAAATAATGGCAAAAAATTTTGTAGGTCAGATTGCTGTGGCTCATCGTTTCCACTAAGAGTTTATTTTTGCCTTCTGAATATCGAAGGTACTTTCCAGACCTCTGGACATTCACTGTGTCATCATTTAGTACCAAGGATTTGATATCAGATTCTTTTCATTTTTTTTAGATTAATTTTATTTTATCGGCCTTAATGAAACATTTCGGTGCCACTCTATGTATATGCTTCAGGTCTATATGTCAAATTTACAGTGTACGCAAATAGGACGTAAATTACTTCTATAAAAGACAGCTCACCAAGACAAAACAAGAAGCAACTTGAGGCTATTACACTGCAAGTAGTGGCTCTATATTTGTCAAAGAGAACCTTTCAAACAGTTTTCATTTTCAAACAGAATTGGATTTCATGGTGATATGAATATATTGAAAAGAAAATCATCAATGTAACAGCACAAACACACACACACACACAAAAAAAAAGAGAGAGATAGAAGGAGAAAGTGAAAACTGTTTTCCTGAATGTTGCAAGAGGGCTCATTCTAACGAAATGAAAAGATCTAGTGCCCTTTTTAAGTGACAAAAAATTGAGGGCACATAGGCCCCCTCCCACGCTCATTTTTTCCCAAAGTCAACGGATTAAAATTTTGAGATAGCCATTTTGTTTCGCATAGGTCGAAAACCATAATAACTATGTCTTTGGGGATGACTTACTCCTCCACAGTTTCCTGGGGGAGGGGCTGCAAGTTACAAACTTTGACCAGTGTTTACATACAGTAATGGTTATTGGGAAGTGTAAAGACGTTTTCAGGGGGATTTTTTTGGTTTGTGGTGGGGTTGAGGGGA